>NC_079208.1:6957204-7126461 GCF_026745355.1 Beta vulgaris subsp. vulgaris
GCTCAATGAGAGCCGCCTCAAGGTCAGCCTTGATCTTTTTGTTAGACTCCTTCATCATGTTTATCTCATTAACAGCTGTTCGAGCCTCCTCGAAGGTCTCATTTTGATCATGAAGCTCGGTATTGAGTTTAGAAATCTCAGCCTCATGATCGAAGACTTGCTTCTTCAGTTCGTCCACTTCCTTGGTCAAGGCAACAACGCTCACCTCGAATTGAGCCTGACAGTTGATCATCGAGGTCATATGGATGAAGGTCTACGAAAACACAGAAAGGAGATCAGTAAATTAAAAAGTGAAAAAGAATGTACATACTCGGGATAGTCACATACCTCGAGCCAAGACTCATAGAAGGCATTGACTTCCCCGTGTCGAAGGGCCAGAAAGGCCTCGTCGTCAGCATTGGTGTAGATCGCTTTGACTTCGTTCTTCACCCTAGCCAATTTTTGAGGTTTAGTAATGGCAGTATAGGGAACATTGACTCCAATCTCATTTACCCGGGATCGCTTTAAGGGAGGTTCGCCAAAAACCTTGAAGGGGACCCTCAAGTACATCATCGGGCTTCTTCTTGTTGTCTGAGGAAACTCCCACAGAGGACTTTTAAGAGGCCTTGGACGCCGCCCTCTCCAAGGCCTGAGACATCTCTATGTCCCCTTTCAGCTTGCGGGAACGGATATGAGGCTTCTTGGTGTCAGTATCCTAGAAATAAAGGAGGTAAATACAAGTTGGGACAGTATAAAAACGATAAAAAAATGTTAAAGCTTACATTAGGAGGTGGGGGGATCGACATAGTCTCCGCGTCAAGCTCATCGAAGAGCTTAACGGCCAGCACAACACAGTCGATGAATCTTTCGGCCATCACTGGATCAAGTTGGTGTCGGGCAAGAGCTGAGACAAGGAAATTGCAAGAGCTAAAAGGAAAATTCACACATTTGATAAACGAAATTACCCTTGTCGCAGCTAAAACTCAAGCCTGCTACCGCTAAGAACATCTCATTCCACATAGCGGGTGGTCAACCAGTTAGAGGGCACATAGGTGAGGTCCCTTGTCGCCGCCCTCGGTGTTGTAAAAAGATAGATCCCCGCCATCGCCTCGGGGGGAGGAATAAGGATCCTCCACTCACCCCTTGTGTAGATGTGGTAAAATGTCTGCCTAAACCCCTTTTGATTGGAGGGAGCATCCCGAACAACCTTATAACCCAATCTACATTGGAAGCGAAACCACCCCGGGCCATGAAGATCAACGGGGCCTAACATTAGAGTGAAAAGATTGCGCCATAGACGCACACTCGGGGTAATGCCGAGGAGTTCGCACACGGATATGAAGCCATTTATAGTTAACCAACTGTTGGTGAGCGTCAATTGGTAGGTGTTCAAGAGGTCTTTAATCAAGGAGTGTAAAGGGAACCTAAGACCCATCTGCATACTTTGATGATATACAAACACACATCCTACCGCAGGGGTCAACACCAACTCTATATCCTTCGCGCGAACGATAAAGTAAGAGTCTAGAATCCAAAACTTAGTCCCAACATACTTGGCGTTCATCTCCATATAATTCATAAAAGTGGCGTCGGGATAGTAAGTGTGAGGACCCCCCCTCGAGATCCAATGGTGGATACTCTTAGTCTGATGTAGTCGGGGCCTCATCCTCACCCTCTTCAGAAACCATAATAACCCCATCCGAAAGGAGCCATTCAAGATAACTAGTGCTACAATGCCTATGGGCTATGGAGACGTCCCAAGGGCCTGGAACCACTCCCTCATCTTCCCCACTTAGTGAATTTGAGGGGCTATGCAGGGGAACCGCATCGGGAATGGACGACGGATCCTCACAAGGGACACGGGTGCTAACGGCTAACCCAGAACCCATCAACCTCCTTAGCCTTGCCATGAGTCCCCATTGTCGAGCTAAGACATAATTAAATACCCAAGTACCTATCCCAAGGTTGCAACCATGGAAATCTTAATAGCCAAAAAGAATGGCTAAGTACCTCAATACACAACTGGGGATCCTCAAAGGAAGGGCTCATTAGCCCCCGAGTTGCTGCATCAGCCTTCTCGACCTTGCCACGGGGCTCATTACTTAGTCAAAAAATGGCTAAGTACCTCAACACCCAACTCGGGATCCTCATAGGAAGGGCTCATAAGCCCGCCGAGTTGGTGCATCATCCTTCTCAGCCTTGCCAGGTGGCTCATTACTTAGCCAAAAAATGGCTAAGTACCTCAACACTCGACTTGGGATCGTTATAGGAAATGATCATTAGCACCCGAGTTGGTGCATCATCCGTCTCGGCCTTGTCAGGGGGTTCATTACTTACCTAAAAAATTGTTAAGTACCTTAACACCCAACTCAGGATCCTCATAGGAAGGGCTCATTAGCCCCCAAGTTGGTGCATCACTCTTCACGGCCTTGCCAAGGGGTCATTACTTAGCCAAAAAAATTGGTTAAGTACCTCTACGCCTTACTCGAGATCCTTATAGGAAGAGCTCATTGGCTGTCGAGTTGGCGCATCACCCTTCCTGGTCTTGTCAAGGGGACCCTTGTATGAAAAATGGCCTAGTACCCTAGACCAACTCGGAGTCATAGGGTCCTTCCTAATAGGCGCAACATCTTCCCGAGGAGTACCAAGCGTAACTAGCTCACTCATGCGGCTAACCATGGAGCTACCCTCTCGGAGATCTCTACATCGCACGACAAGGGTTAACTCTACCTAGCTCAGGATCATGAGAGGATCTTCGGGCATGACAAGCTGCCCTTTAGCGAAGTACCATCTCGGGTTGCATACTCCCAAACTTTACCAAACCCCGAGTTAAGAATATACCCCTCGGGGTCAAATAAAACCCAACCCCGGGGCTGGGAGAAATGACTAGGGAGACTCGCCCCCCGGGATCACCGGGAGTAGGCGTCGGGGCTTGGGTAGCAAGTCAGGAGAATCGAATGCCTCCCCCTCCCTTCTCGGGGTCAGCCAAGATCCAATCCAGGTACAACTACACACTCGGGAAAGTAGGATTCTCGGCCCCACGTTGACCGACTTTAGGGAGAGCCAAGGGGATCTCCTTGCTAGCTCTAGAGTTTAGAGCCAAAAGGATCTCCCAAATAGCTCTCGGGATCATAGCCACGGGCGGATGCCCTAGTAATATTCGAAGATTTCGCTGCACGACCGCCTTTGAAAGAATGGGTCATTCCATATTTCGTCATCCAGCATGGGGTTAATTGTTTGGACCCTTAATCTAGTCCAATGATATTTGATAAAGCCCACCTAAAAGTTTCGTCCAACGGGCTCCCCAGGACCTACTAGCTCTTTAGGCAAAGGATAACTTTGCCATAAAAGGGAGATAACTTTCCTAAAAGTAGGGGTGTTCTCCCAATAGGATTTGTTGTCTGGGAAATCCGCAACATCATAAAAGTAGCAAGCCCAATCAATGAAGAGGTATTCAAATCTCACCTAATCCAACCATAACATCTCTCTCTACAATTATTCACTTTCTCTCTCTAACCCAGCGCTTACGTTAGCGTCGGAGGGGCTTTTTCAGGAACACCCCTGGGCCAGTTTTCCTTGTTTTGCAGGACTTTGAGTGATAAGATTCGGGATTACACTCCAACTCGGGATTTCACTCTCATTAACCACACATCATTCTTTTGACTAGTTTCTAGCAAAAACACCCTGTATTATTTTGCACTGTGAAAAATAAAGTTCATATTATTCATAACAAATAGTATGATTGTAGCAATTTTCACATATTACTTTATGTTCACATTATTGTATAATTTCATTCTTAAAGGATCTTCAAAAATAATTTTCTACTATCACGCATTATAATTTTTGAGCCAAAACATAAATCGTGGACAAGCCTAGCTTTAGGAAATGGAGATGATATTTGATCCACTACTCTAACTTTGTCGGAGTTCTTAGTGCGTAGCAGAAGTAAGTTATAGATGTAGTGATTGAGTAAAATAAATAGAATTGGAAATATGTGACAACAAAAATAGTAAAAGTACACACACAATATTTAGTTAGGGTGGGAAAAATGAGTACTCGAAATCCACTATATAAAATAGGAGAGTACAAGAACCTCAATTGTTAGGGGTGAGTATATTAGAAGAGAACGGGGAAAATATTATAGGTAATATGTTGATGGATCAGTTTCAATATATATTTTCACTAATTGAATATCAAATATATCAATGATCGAACATATGTATTTACAAGTATAAAAGTCAATATGTCCCAAATGTAAAAAAAAATAAAGTGAGTATATTTTTATTTGCATATTGGCATCACCTCCGATCCCAACGGTCACGGGGTCGAGTCTCACCCCTTGCAAGGAGGGATCCCCAATTTCCCACCTTCCTTACAAGGGACTTCATCTTACCTTAATATATATATATATATATATATATATATATATATATATATATATATATATATATATATATACCTCTCATCTTTTCCTCATTTTACGAAGATTTTGATCATTTCATAATATTTTTGCTCATTTTTTATTTCACTTATTTTATGGTTTTGCTCATTTAACAATTTTATGCTCATTTATCAACGTTTTTGCTCATTTTACGTTTTGCTCATTGTACTTTTTTTCTCATTGAACTTTTTTATGCTTATTTTACGTTTTTCTTCTTTACATTTTTGTTCATTTTACGTTTTTGATAATTTAATATTTTCTACTCATTTTATGTTTATGCTCATTTGTTACTTTTTTTGCTCATTTTAGGAAGTTTTGCTCATTTTAAGTGGTTCTCACGGTTCTCACCATAAGAAGGTTCTCATTAGAACCCAACCCTAATACAGTGTTACATAAATATTTACATGTTTCTTCTTCTACGCTCTGTATTTGTTTTTTTGGGGTATTTGATTTTTTTGGGGGGTATTTGATTATTGATACAATTGTTAAAAGCTAACTTTTTTTTGGGCCCTATTGGAGACCCGAGTAAGAAGGATCCTAATGCACCAGCACCTCGCACAGGTCAGCCAGTCCAGCTACACTGATCAACACTTGAGAGTAGGGGATATAAGAATATCCCTATGCCCAAGCATAAGTCGATAGTGAGGTTCGAACTTGTGACCTCTAAGCTAACTAGTCGATCAAAAAACAAAAAGTCAAATGGTAACTATACATGTAGTTTAATTTTTTACCCTCATTAATCATACGTGAATATATTATAACAATATGATCAGTGACTAAAATTATAACCAATAAACAAATAGCATAAAATTAACATGTATGTGCTGGAGCTGCCGGCCAAACTTATTCAGTGATGTTTGACGCCAGATTCCAGAAATTCAAGTATAAATAGAGATAGGATTGCAAGGGTACTTCATAAAAACAACGAGAATCAAATACTACTGAAAAATAATAACTTTCATATTATATATCTTCCGAATATATAGTAACGTCCAAAAATGGAGCGCAAGGCAGTGCCATTCAGGAAGAACGTATTAGCACTAGTGCTTATTGTTACTTTATTAGGTCATTTTGCAAATCTTATTGTCACTATCTATAAAGTCTTTGATATTTATACTTCCTTCAATTTACAAGTTTGTATCTCAAACCTTTGCAGTGCCATTAATGTTCGCTGGGAAAGCAGGAGCATGTGGAGGTGGTATGGAAAGCTGTGGAATTTTTAGCTGGTGTTGTTCTGGTTACATTTGTTCGGGAGGTGTATGTCGTGTTGGTAATTATCAATCGCCGACCTTTCAGTCTTTCACTATCTATCATTCTCTTTATACCCCTTTCTTTTCCGGAAAATATTTCGGGTGACCCTAAAGATTAGCAACCCTCATGAGAGAAATAGAGAAAAGATAATAATAATTCAATATTTTGGAGAGGAAAATGTCCCTACAACTAACACATTTATTATAATATCTCTCATGAGTCATGAGGGTTGCTAAACCTTAGGATTACTCTGTTATTGTTCGTCTTTTTCCTTTATGTAAATGATCCGGAGATCTAGAAGTACATCTTCTTATCAACTAATAATGATTTCAATTCTAAATGGGTGTGCACTAGGCTCAAGTTGGTAGGGTATATAATGTTTTCTATGAATATGAATATTCTTTTACTCTTATCTTCCGTAGTTTGGTTTGATAAGGGATTGTAAAACAGGTTTTCCATCGAGGGAAAATAGCTCTTGTATAGGTAAAATCATTTTCCTTTAAAAAAGAAGGAAAAATATTTTCTCCCTACTTCTTAACAGTCTTTTACTCTCCTTTTATCCATCATCTTTTTTCCCCTTCCATTTTTCTTTTACCAGACAAAGAAAATTAGCTTCACTGTTAAATTTTATAAAATGTTTTACAGGAAAAATCATTTCCCTAGAAAATGTTTTACATCCAACCAAACGAAACCTAAAAGTGAGCAAAATAGTCGAATATATAGTTTAATTTGTTCTTAATCAAAACTACTTAGATGTTAAAATTTGATACTATTCAATTTAGAACTAGTTTCGAGTACAAAAAGAAATGGAAATTGTTTGAGATCAATTCTAATTCTAGTTCCTATTGATATTTACAGAAGTCGAACTAGTCTCAGTTACAGTTAATAAATATGGATCCATTATCATGAATAATAAACATTCGTACATGTTTTATTATATCCGAAAGTATGTAGTTTGTAGCAATCAGACCTAGTAGACTTGTACTTTTTTTATTCATTTAGTATAATTTATTACTTAGATATACTCCTGAAAAATTATGTACACCAATACATGTACTACTTTTGCAGACCCTTTTGCAAGTTGCATCAACGATAAATGGAATTATTGCGGATTGTCCAATGCAAGATGTTGCGGGAAAAGGAAGTGTTCATCTCTATTCAAGGGTACATGTGAAGACCCATGAAATCAACACGCTACCACCATCCGAGAGACTCGGTTTATGCAAAACCTTTCATTACATTACTACGATGTTTGAATATTAATTTTCTTATTGTATTTGGGTGTGTGATTTATGAATTCGTTTGTATTTTTTGTGTTTTTGGTTAAAGATCCCGTTTGATGGGAAAGTGTGCTAATAAAGTTTTTGGTGTTGTTGGTAAATATCATTCTCATTTCTCATGTAAGTATGCATTCTCATGTGAACTCACTTTTATATATATATATATATTATATTATATATATATATATATATATATAATATATATATATATATATATATATATATATATATATATATATATATATATATGTGTGTGTACAAGTGTGGGAAATAATTGTGTTAACCTGTTGTAGGTTAACCTGACATTCAATATATATAGTGTTTATAATACAGACCTATGACTATGAAAGTACCTTTCTACCATTTACAATATAATATTATCCCTTTACATATAATATTATCCAATACACCCCCTCAATCTTTACGGGGTGAAACAACGGATAGATTGGTACGATGTTTAGTAAATAAGTTAGTAGATAGGCCTTTAGTAAAGATGTCTGCAACCTGAGACTGTGTAGGAACATGTCGAACAATAAGACCTCCCCTGGCAACCATTTCTCGAACAAAGTGATAGTCAACATCGATATGTTTGCTACGATCATGATGAACTGGATTTGCAGTGAGATAAGTAGCAGAGACATTGTCGCAATAGACAATTACAGGATGACGGAGAAAATGGTCAATGTCAGCAAGAAGTTGCTTGAGCCAAATAGTTTCTGCAGCTGTGTAGGCAACTGCCCTGTATTCAGCTTCAGTGGAGGATTTGGAGACAGTAGGTTGCTTTTTAGATCGCCAGGAAATTAAATTCTTCCCAAGAAAAACAGCATAGCCAGTAGTAGAACGCCGTGTGTCAGGACATCCTGCCCAATCTGCATCAGAATAGGCAATAATAATAGTAGGAGAGCTGCTGTATAAATACAGCCCATAATCCAAAGTGCCCTGCAGATATCTGAAAATTCTTTTCACAGCATGAAGGTGAGTAGTACGAGGAGCATGCATAAACTGGACACCATATTAACAGCATAAGCAATATCAGGACGAGTCATAGTTAAGTACTGCAATGCACCAACCATACTACGATAATCTGTGGATCAGCAAGAAGTTCTCCATCAAGCAGAGACAATGTTACTCTAGAGACAACAGGAGTTGTAACTGGTTTAACAGTATGAAGATGGAATTTACGAAGTAAATCAGAACATACTTATGTTGAGATAAAATAAACCAGAGGAGTACGCACAACCTGTACACCTAAGAAATAATGAAGATCCCCTAAATCCTTCATAGCAAATTGAGAAGAAAGAACAGAATGGATTTGGCAACAAGATGAGGACTACTACCAGTAAGGACAATGTCATCAACATATAAGAGAAGAATAATGAGATGGCCACTATATTTGAGAGTGAACATAGAAGTGTCACAACTGCTGCACTTGAAACCAATAGATAAAAGGAAGTTGCTAAACCGGGAGAACCAGGCCTAGGAGCCTGTTTCAAACCATAAATGGACTTTCTGAGACGACAAATATGAGTAGGTTTAGATGGATGAATAAAACCCGGAGGTTGACGCATATAAACCTCTTCATTAGAAAACCATGAAGAAATGCATTTTTGACATCTAACTGACGAATAGACCATTTAAGAGAAACTGCAATAGTAAGGACCAAGCGAACAGTAGTAGGTTTAACAACAGGACTAAAGGTTTCAAAGTAATCAATACCTGCCTGCTGATGATTGCCAAAAACAACAAGTCTGGCTTTGAACCGCTCCACACAACCGTCAGAATGATATTTAATCTTGTAAACCCACTTACAACCAAGTAAATTCTTATCATAGTTGCGAGGTACCAACTCCCATGTGTCATTTTTAATCAAAGCATTATATTCATCTAACATAGCTTGACGCCAACGTGAGTCTTTAGACGCTTGCTTAAAATTAGTAGGTTCAGACTCTACAATTTCAGTGTTTAGATTCATTAAGACAAGAGGCTTAGACACACCATCTTTAAGACGAGTAACCATGGGGTAGTGGTTCACCATTGTGGGAGACGGACAAGGGGAGGGATTGGGAGACACCAGACTAGGGGGCGTGCGAGGCAACGCTGGACTAAGAGGAGATGTGGGAGACACGGACGAGGGAGAAGGGCCAGCATCGGCTGGGCCCTCGACACTGGCAGGCGAGAACATGTGTGGCGGGCTGCTCGTGGCAGCAGGCAAGCTACACAGAGACTGGGGCGAGGCAGAAGCCGAGAGCTGACTGGCGTGGGCAGCAGCACTCAGCGCGGGATCTGGCGTGGCAGCAGCTGGTGATCTGGGCGAGGCCACGAGAGGCAAGGGGGAAGCCCGAGCCGACGACGCGAGGGGAGGGGAGGGACACACTGGACCGGGCGAGCCAGAGGACGCGGAAGACTCAGGGGCTACATTTGTCAAATTCCAGTCAAAGGTAAGGACTAAGGGTGAAGTGTAGGGCACGGGTGACTCAGAGCCAATTAAAGCACGATACAGAAATTTATGTTCATGAAAAAGAACATGACGACTAGTGTAGACTTTCTTGGTAGTAGGATCAAAACACGATACCCTTTATATTCCAATGCATATCCAATAAAAACACAAGTTTTAGATTTAGGTTGCAGTTTGTGATTTTTAGAGTTCAGAACAAAGGAAAGCATTCACATCCAAATGTTTTCAAAAATTGATAGGAAGGAGGACGATGAAATAATTTTTCAAAAGGTGAAACACCCCCTAAAACCGAGCTGGGTAATCTATTGATAGTGTAAGTGGCAGTATATGATGCATCAACCCAAAATTCCGCAGGAAAGTCAGAATGAATAATCATAGTACGAGCCATTTCAATGATATGACGATGTTTGCGTTCTGCAACACCGTTTTGAGCTGGAGTGTGGGGACAAGATTTTTGAAAAATAAACCATTGTCAGAAAAATGTTGAAGAAGAGGAGAATTGTCAAATTCCCTTCCTCCATCACTTTGAAATATTTTAATTTTGCAATTAAAAAGATTTTCAACCATCTTTTGAAACATAAGGAATTTGAATAAGCTTCCGATTTTCACGTAAAGGATAAATCCAGGAATAGCGTGAAAAATCATCAACAAACACAACATAATAGCGAAATAATTGATTTGACAAAACAGGAGATTGCCAAAGATCACTATGAATTTTATATAATGGATATGTAGAAATATGTTCAACAGAATCAAAAGGTAAACGATGTATTTTCCTACTTACATCCTACACAATCATCATGAAACTTAGAGGTACATGTGATGTATTTATTTGAACATAATTTTCCTATAATGCTAGAAGATGTATGACCCAGACGAGCATGCCACACGTCACCCGACTCCTTAGTGGCTAGGAAAGCAGGAACGAAGGCTCAGGAGGGACAATGCTGGGCTGTAGAGGGTAGACACCTTGCTTACTGGTTCCCTGAAGCAGAACTTCCCCCGTTATCTGGTCCTTAACATAAACAGAATTTTTATCAAAACTCACAACACAATCATTTTCATGACACAACTTGTTAACTGATAATAAATTATGTTTTAAATTAGGGACATGACAGACAGATGATAAACGGAGGGGACGACTTGCAGTTTTTAAAGTTAAATTCCAGTACTTTTAATTGGGAGTAAGGTACCATTACCAACTACAACAGAACTAGACCCAGTATAAGGAGTTTTAATAGAGAACGTACCATCCTGAGGAGTCATGTGGATGCAGCTCCCGAATCCGGGTACCAGACTGAGTCATTAGTTCACCACCAACAGACAGTGCAGCTAAGGCTCGAGTGACACTTTCTGAGGAGGAGGAACAAAGTTATGATTGAAACGCTGGGGACAGTAGGAGCTTGGTGACCTGGAAACCAACACAAACCACATGTATCGGAAGTAGGGGTAGAGGTAACATTGTTACTATTCGATGAATTACTCCCTGCAGACGACAAATTATTAGTAATATAATCTAGGCAAGGCATACTATAGGATGACAAGTTAGAAAATTTACTTATACCATTTGAGCGTCCCGATTACCATTGTTGTTGTTGTTTCCTCTAGGGCCACGATTATTATTGTTTCCACCATTCCCAATTATTACCCCGAGCATTGTTTCCCCCACAATTATTATTACCACCTCTGTTTCTGTTATTCCTTCCCCGATTTCTCCCTCCAGAATTAGTCTGGGAGGAGGCAGGTGAACCAGTACCAGTAGATTTAACGGCAAGTAAGGCATGATGGGACGATGTATCAGATGCATCCTTAGAAGATTTCAATCTTTGTTCATGCAGTAGCGACTTGGGACGCAAATCATCAAAATTATTGGGAAGGATAATGCAGGAGGGTAGTAACTATATGATCGTACTCAGGATCACGATCTAAACCAAAAAGGGTATACTGCACTAAATCCTGGTTCGACACAGGACATTGAATAGCAGCTAAGGAATCAGCAATCACCTTAATTTCTCGTAAATATCCATCCATTGTCTGGGAATCAGTCTTTTTAATACGAGTTAACCTTCCCTTTAATTCCATGATCGGGCCATACTAGCATGCATAAATCTAGTTTGCAATCTAGTCCAAATTTCTACAGAGGTAGATAAGTCATGAACATCCACAAAAACATCCCTAGGTAAGGTGGCAAAAATCCAAGACTTTACTTGCTGATCAACACGCAAATATTCATAAAACGAACATTGGGAACAGTATTACCAAAAGCATCAAGAACAGTAGGAGAAGGAATAACAGCAGTACCATCAACAAAGCCAAGTAATTGATGGGAAAGAAGCAGACAAGTGATTTGCGTTTTTCATAGTAAAATATCCTCAGGAGAAGACAGAGTTATAGTTACCAGATTCGTCAAGTTAGGGGCAGATAACGTTGGAAGATTGAAAACCGACGTCGAAGAGGACAAACCAACGTGCGACATGGCCGGCGGAGCGGACTGCCATGCGTGAGGATTAATCGGCATGGGGTAAGATTGTCCCGGTAGGGCGCCGCTGAGGGTGGTGTCCGTTGTGGAGGCCGGAAATCCGGGCGGAAACCGGGGACTGGCTCGCGATGTGGTGGCGGGAGACGAAACCCCAGCAGACCAAGGCTGGGCGAACTCCAACCCAGAAAGAAAAGGACGCGAGAAGTATGAGGCAGCAGCAGTAATCTGCGGTCCAGCAGCGGCGACGTGGGCCGGCGTGACGGAGATAGGAGCCGACGTCGACGGCGGGGCGGCGACAGAAATATCCGGCAGAGGCTGCGAGTAGGCTGCTGCGGCAGCGGATGGCGTGGAGGGATCCATGGCCAGGAGAAGAAAAGAAATCACGTCGTAAAAAAAAATGGGGCGTAAAAAAAATTCTTCTTTTCTGTATTGTATTTAATTTTTTTAATTTTTTTAGAAAATTCTTGGCTGTGATACCATGTACAAGTGTGGGAAATAATTGTGTTAACCTGTTGTAGGTTAACCTGGCATTCAATATATATAGTGTTTATAATACAGACCTATGACTATGAAAGTACCTTTCTACCCTTTACAATATAATATTATCCCTTTACATATAATATTATCCAATAATATATATATATATATCTATTTTGATGTGTACTTACGAAAAAAACATAGTATACTTATTTTGTTGAGTAATTGTCAAATAAAGTACTTAATTGGAAAAATCTAGCACTGCTACCACGTGTAAGAGGCTCCAAGCTTTAATTCCTCCCCGGGCCTATAAAATGTCAGGAACGACTCTGAATGGTTGAGACACCAAAAGGCAACATCTTGCATGGCTTTTACGTGAATTTATCTTGTTAAGTTGAAGAGTTATTGCTGGTTAAGTGATATATATTCACACCAGAAGCGACATTTTAATGACCATAATATAAAGTTTTTTTTTTTTGTTGCCTTGGTTTAGTTATATTCTCATAAATCAAATTTATGTAATATAATTAGAATCCTTAATTAGAGCTCATTATGTTAAGTAAGTTTGTACTCTTCATATATATAGTGTAAATAATATACCCAACCTCCTAAGGGAGTATTTCATATCATTCATACGTCTATCATGGTATCAGACCATTAAACCTCGGTCGTGCCGTTGTCTTCTTCTTCTTCCCCCACTCTTCTTTCATGGCACCCGAAGTTTATTCTCCAACCCAGGACACTCCCTCCTTAGCGAGCCATGCTTTTCATCCTACTTTGAGTGTTACAAACGTCAAAGCCTTGATCCCTTCCTCTTCTCACCCGATTTGGGCCTTGTAGCCCCTCGACATTTCCCGCACCTAGTTGAGCTCCTGGCAGCCCAGATTCATCTATTTCTTCTCCTCTATTGTACTCTGAGTCCAACCAGCCACCGAGTCATCCTTGAGGACCTGTTCCCAATCTGGTATCGTTAAGCCCAACTCTAAGTATGATTGCTTTGCTCTAGTTGCTTCCTCTACACCACAAATCTCTCCTATTCCTCGCTCTTATTTACGTGCCCTTGATGATCCTAACTGGTACCATGTGTGGCCGTAATTCAACCGCAACAATATACAATTATTCCACTAGTGTTTGGGTTGTTCGATTATGGCCCTTGATATACTTTTGTGTATAATTGATTGTTAGTTTTTATTGCTTTGCACTACCTTTATTTATGTTTATTAACTATTAGTCAACGATCAAAAATTTGCATGTTTTAGGTGTAGGAATCTATAAGTACTATAAGCGGAATTTCATGAATCTAATTCATAAGCACTTAAATCAGGATCACATGCATATACAATTAAGGATCACATATTATAAGTTTAGAATTAACCTTTGTAGCGTGAATTCCACAAAGTTTGAATAACCCGGATAAAGAACCTATGTATATATATCTTAATAGTATCAAAGTTAAAGTAGGCAACTAAAAAACGGAGGAATTATATTTTTTAGGATAAGTATACTATTTTTATATAAAAAGATATTCTTTTTGACACTCACACCTATCAAGATACATAACTTTAGAGGATAAATATCAATTGTTATTTTGTTAAAAATGGTAGATCTTATGTGAAGTAGCAAAGTGGTATTTTATTTGGAGGAGACAGAGAGAATGATGGGTCATGTTTGTTGAGGAAAAAAAATGAAATGGCAATGAATTGTATCAAGAAATGAAATTGCAATGAATTGGATCAAGAAATGAAATTGCAAAGGCTAATGTAGGACAAATAGAAAGTTTTTATTCCAAAGGAATTTGAACCTATGCCTTCACAGGCTCACGGCCTTGTACACAAGTAAGTACAAGTGCAAACCAACAAGCCAAACTTGATTTTTGTTTAATGTAGTTGCTGTTAATCCTATTTATTTGAAGTTTTTTGAAAATTTGGACCCCTTATATTTATGGGCCCTGGGCGGTTCCCTCAAAACAACCCCCAAGGCCAGGTGTACATCCATTTACCCATTCTTAGAAAATAGTTGCTACATAATTGCAGAAACTTCTTTTACTAGTCATTACTCTTCCAAAGATGATTCTCTTCCATTACCCATTAAAAAGTGGGAAGTTCTGTTACTGTGCTTAGTAACAGTGGAGTTACAATCTTGCCCTTCCAAAGTGCTAAAATTTCTTGGCTGCCATGTTCTTCTCTTGTCATCTCTTTCCTCCCATTTTTCCTCTCAATCGTTCATCTTCTCTAACCTAATTTCTTCCCTCTTCTTTCACCTCTGTCCTCTTTCCATACCACATAGTTCACCGCCTCTTACATTATTTCTTCCCTTCCCTTCCCTTCCCTTTCTACCTCTAACCTTTTGGTTATTTGTGATGCGGTTCTCTGCTTTGCTGCTCTTTGTTCTAGAAATTTTTCGAGCTTCGAATCACTATGAACTTGCCCCAAATTCACTGTAAGTTTCAATGTTATATTGTATTCTATTATATTCTTAACGCAATTCTCTCTAACTCAACGATTGAGCAGCGGTTCTTCATAAACTTTACTCTACAATTCAATTGGATATTTCAATTTTCAGTTGATTTTAAGCAACTTTTTAAAATTATCAGTGGTTCGATTTTTTCAATCATCGAGTGTTCGTGGAATTCACTGGCTTAGGTATTACTCAAATTTATTCTGTTCTTTTTCATTTTTGCTCTAATTTTTCGTTTTTTTCCTGTTGTTTGTCAGCTTGTGTTGTACTGCTATCTCGTGTTGTATTGATGTAAAAAGTTCTGATTTTATTAAATTAATTTGCGTCGTATTGCTGTTTTAGTTTGCTATCTTATTCAATAAAATAAATCTCGTGTTATACTGCTGTTTGCTATCTCGTGTTGTATCACTATTCAAGTGTTGTATCTCGTATTTTGGTTGATGTCCATGTTCTGGTTTTGGTGAATTTGAACTCCTCTTATTAGGAATTACCCGTGATGTTATACCATCCCCACAAGACTTCACCAACAACTAAGCTACAATCTGACACCCACTTATCCAAATGTACTAATGTATTTATATGAACTTCTTTGAGGGCTCCCCTTATAGTAGCAGAAACACTACTTTTGTGTAACTGGGATGTGAAACATAAGATATCCTTGGTTTGGATAAGTTCAATATTGTCGCTGTTGGAAATGGACTATATTGTTTTTGCAAATTCAGGAATCACAATATTATGTAGGTAGGCTTACAGGGAATTAAGATCATAGAAGATTGTATGCGATCTTGGAGACATAGATCATAGATGCTTAAAAGCACTATATGTGAACTTGCAATAGCCATGTCCATAAATTATAAGAAATGCTATATTTAAAGCATGGGGATATTTCATATTTGTGATCTCAAAAGAAGAAGAAATAAGTATTTGGAACTATGATTTTGATGATTGTAAAGTTCTCAATAAAAATTGTGTTGATTGCTTATTAAACTTCGCAATTTAATAAGCAATCAACATAGCTACAGCCTACAGTTTACTCAATAAAAATTGTGTTGATTGATTATTGAAGTTCTCAATACGTTGTAAAGTTCCAAATACAATCAATAACTAGATATGTGAACCTACATCTAGCGTTTACGCTACCCGCTGGACACTAGCAACAGTCCCTCTTGGACTGAAACTCTCCAGCATTACACTGGCTACTCTAAAAACCATATCAAAATAGAACTTCCCCAGATTCAGCATAATATATAGCAATTATGCAAGTTATATATGTGCTTTAACATTATTTTTATGAGCAGGGAATGCGTTAGGCTATTGGTAAGTTTTCATATGGTAGCGCCATAAAGCAAGCTGAGGGCATTTTTTGGTCTTAAAGCCTGGTACTTTCTATTAGAACCATAATGAATTGTGACTAACCTTAAATTGTATACAGAAAGAAGAATTTCAACTCACACCTTATACAACAAATCCTTACGAGGCATTGGGTCCATTAGGACAACAGTCTTGCAAGGTAAATTTTCCAGCTGGCACCAATTTGTTTTTTTGTAACCCCTTTCCATTCTACTGTTATGTTGAGAAGTTGCTATATATCGAGTCTGCGTTGTCTGTACTTCCTAATTAGCATTTATTCTATGGAAGTTAGTTTATGAGTTTAGGGTATAGCCGAAACATATTATTTGCCATTGTAGCTTGTAGGGTTAAGATTTTTTATTCTTTCACTTATAGACGTGTTAATTTCCTTGACTTACTTTCACTATTTGGTTAACCGTCCATGGGAAGCGTGGTAATGTGCTCATTCATTCTATTATTGTTAGAAGTTGATATATAACTTATTATCTTGTTATACTAACAACGTAAATCCTCTTTAGTTGTAGAGGGTGGAAATATTGTTTTCCAAGGAGACATTGAAGAAACATAGAGATAGAGATAGGCAGCCACGACAAGCTGCAACTCTTCTTTAATCTCTAAAGAAGGTTTTCAATTCTTGATTTGTAATTTCTGTACTTTATCATAGTAAATGTACACTTACGTAGTAGTTATTGTTAGTTCAGACACATGGAGAGATAAGAAGAAAAAGATGGTAAAGGAAAAAAAAAACATCGGTAAAACAGAGCTGTAACATATATGATGTTATATGTGTATCTATGTCTGTCTTAGTGACATAGCTGTGCTCACACAACATTCAATGGTAGAATGATGTCTTTATCTATTTCTTTCTCTATTGTGTTAGGCATATTGTACGATTCAAATTTGAAGGTGAGCCAACATATATTTTTATTAGTGTAATTCCAAGGAAAAATAGAGCTACAAGTACATTACCAATTGTCGTTCATCTACAGGCTCTTGTGTTGCTCTGTGTGATTAGCGTAACTTATCTCTAATTCTTACTCACGATTCTATTGCTCTTTATGCTTTTGTGACCATCAGGCTGATGTCTTCTTTGCAATTTTTAATGAAACCTCAAAATTATAGGTATACTTCTTCATAACCTTCTCTTCGTCCCTGTTTCCTTCATGCATGTTTAGGTGTTTACTACTTTTCAGTCTTTTTTTTTTAATGTTGCTTAGGGAACAATTACTTTTGGTGCTGGCTTCTTCTTTGTTGTAATAGGATGGCCAATAGTGGGAATGATATTGGAGTCATGGGTTCCTTGTACTCTTTAAGTCTGTAGTTACTATTAGATTTCTAACCTGTGTATGTTGTTCCCTCTATGCAGTGGCTTTTGGCCTATATTATTATTTGTTGGATTTTCCAGCAGCCATACATACGAGCGGTATGTGTATCCATTTTTTATTTTTGGTCATAGTTTAATCATTGTATAAGAATTGGAATTAGCATTTCGAGTATGCTTATATGAAGTGTCTTTTTTTCATCGATCTGCTTTACAACTTTTAGAATGTTCCTCTTTTGAGTTGCTAAGAATGTTGTAATGTCTGTTATGGACATAATAACCTAATTTTTCTAGGTTTAGCTCACTATAAAGTATCTGGGTAGTCTAAGCTTGGTTCTGACCTCTTTTACACCTTCTTTCAAACCATGTATATTTCATTTAGGACGTGGGTAGCTCCCTTCTGTGGGTTAGCATGGTTAGAACTGTTTATGGCTACCAAAAGCATGTCGTGTTTGATTAAAGAGGAAGCATGGTTAATCTTTAAAAAGTCTCGTTTAAGCACCTTCATCATAAAAGAAATGAGTTGTAAAAATTTCTGCACAAGAGGATTTTGCATTCTTACTTTTTAGTGAGTACTAAAAAACTGGAATCAGCGATGAATTAGTTGACATGAACACGCCCATAATTGTTGAAACTGTTGCCCAATTGTCTAGGTGGAATATAGATACACTTTCAAAAAATCGATCATAATAGTTCCAAACTTCCAACTATTGGCATTCCACTATTAGTAATCCCAATAATGCATGGTTTCTTTCTAAGCTTCCAAGTCAGCTACAACTTGATAAGCTGGTAGTTTCTTTTTATTTAATATCAATATACATAAATACCCATAGCCACTACTACTCCATACATATCGCTCCCAACCTCCAAGACATCTCCCTAACTATCCAAACTTACTGCCACCACCTCCATCCATCAAGCCTTTTTATATACAATTAACAGACTGAGTATTATTGTATGGTATTCTTGTTATCTTACTTGTAGATCATAATACAACAAACAGGTAACACACAATGACTTTGGAAATGGGTATGCTTGTGTGGGCAAAGGTGATGGCAGAAGGTATGCTTAATGGATGGAGGTGATGGCAGAAGGCATTTCATTCCAAGTTACAACCTTTCTACAGTCAGTTATTATGATGGTGGAATAAAATGCCTTTTATATATATGCTCGAGGTATGTGCAATTGATTTATTAGGGTTTGTTGATTTTATATTTTCATATTTGACTTAGGTCACCTCTTGAATCATATCATAAATGTGTAAACCTTATACATAATAAACTCATGTGCACTTTCTCTTTTAGTGTATTTAATTTACATTATATTTAACATTGTTTTTTCCTTATCTAATTAGAATTAGATGCATGTTGGTTAATCTCTTTCTTTAAAAATCAGAAGCTTTTGTCTGATTTGCTTTCAGTTTCCTCCCCATGGATCTATTACAAAGTTAGGCCGAGATATTCATATTGATATGATTGAATTAACACATGTGATTTCTCACTATTTAAAATATCTTACGATGATAAAAATACTAACTTTATATGATTTCCTCTTTTTATCTTTTCAATACAGAAACTACGACAGCCTATGGTGTTAAGAGAACTTCAAACGATAATACTTGGGTTGTTGATCCTATGTTGGGTATGTATTCAACATGAATACCTCGGAGTATGAAAAGGCACAGGAGTAACTGAAAGTCTGAGACGTAATGTGTAGTTATGGAGATTGAGTTGAACATGACTGAAGGATTGAATATCAGAATCATTCAATAGATCAACAGGCCAATTGCGAAAAGCTAGCAATAAAGTCTCTTATTATCATTAATTGTAATATATGTAAGACTTGAGAGTTAGCATATATGGATTTGTTTCTTAAAGTTGGATTAGATGCTACTTTCGGGTCTTTGATGCAAACTCAGTCACCTCTTTCGTGATTATTTAGATATTATTGGTATGGTTATCTAAGTCGAAGAACACGCAAACCATAGTGACATGTTATATACGCAACAAGGGCGTTTTAGAGCTAATGCAATCTATGTAGCTTATGTTCTTAACTACCAAGTTTAGATGCCTTTGTTTTTCCTAAATAATTATGCTAATGATGAACATTTAGTTGTCCGCAATTATTTTTGCTACCTTGGGGGGCCGTGCGCGATAGCGCGCGGTCCAACAACTAGTTAAAATAAAAGAGACAAACAAAACACCTTTGAAAATATGGAAAAGTAATGATTATGGAGCACCTGGATGAGGAAGAAGAGAGAAGGTGAAATGTTGAAAAAAAGGTGAAAGTAGGTCTTTAATTTGGAAAGAGGATAAACAAAAAGAATTAAACAAAAACAAGTAAATTTACTTGTTACAACCTACTGTCGTAGGTCAGGTTTCACACCAACTTATCTAAAGTTTAAGGGACTAAAGTAGGGGTGAAATTTATTCGGATAAAATCCAAAATCCAATCCAATCCGAATTAGTAATTCGGATCGGATTCAAGCTGTGTTCGGATTGGATTCGGATTGACATTTTTTTGAAAAAATGGATTTTCGGATCGGATTGGATTGAGGGTAATTGGATCCAAAAATCCAATATAACCAAATAGTAATATGTCTTGTATTATGTATTTGGATTGGGCTTAAGTGCTTAATTGATTTTTTTTTTTATAAAAAAACTAATCCATAGCCCAATATACATAGCACTTCAACCCTTCCCCTAAAACACCACCTGCACTTAATTCATCATTTTCTAATTTTACTAGGTTGTTGTTGTGCTTAATTCAT
The DNA here is from genome assembly GCF_026745355.1 of Beta vulgaris subsp. vulgaris. Classification (NCBI taxonomy): domain Eukaryota; kingdom Viridiplantae; phylum Streptophyta; class Magnoliopsida; order Caryophyllales; family Amaranthaceae; genus Beta; species Beta vulgaris. Next base: position 6,977,465 of record NC_079208.1, read on the forward strand.
TTCATCGCAAAACTAGAGTTTTAAAAAATCGGATTTTCGGATCGGATCCAATCTAGAGTATGAAAATTTGGATTGGATTGGATCGGATTCAAACCTTAATTGGTTTGGATTCGGATTGAAAAATTGAAATCCAAATTTTATTCGGATCGGATTGGATTAGGCACTAATCCAAACCGCACACCGAACTTTCACCCCTAGGCACTAAAGTGTTAGTTTCTTTTAAGATAATTAATTAAAAGGGTGACTAAATTTTAGCAAACAACTTAAAGGTTAGCTTACAACGACAATTTTTCCTAAAAGTTATAAAGCTAAAAGGCCAAATATAGATATATGAGACTCCCTTCGTCCCATGATATAATATAGTGCTTATATTCTTTTTGGGGTGTTCCAAAATATTGTGCCTATTTTCTTTTTTATCAATTTATCTGAAATAAATTATCTTTCATTTCTACATAATCTTTTCAAAATACCCCTACTTTTCTTTTAACTTATGTTCCCATATTTATTATTTTACACCATTTCAAGAAACATTTATTGCTTTTTTATTTTATTTAAAGAAAAAATAAGATAAAAACTAGTTCCAAGACAAAAAGTGTCAAAAAAGCACTTCCTCAAATATATTTTCCTTGAAATCCTACTACTCATTCAGTTTTCCTTAATTCACGTGATAAATGAGAAGTGAGCATTACTGTAAATGTGGAGAGATGAGAGAGAAAGAGAGAGATTCTAGAGAGAGAGAAGAAGAAACCCAATGGAATGTTGTTCACCGGAAAAAACCCAAAACTCTCCACACTCAAGCTTCACAAACCTGTTTCATCAATCGTCTTCCTCCATCAACCACCATCCCTGAAATTGCACAAATCTTTCGAATACATGGTGACATTGCAAACATCTTCATCACTCACCAAAAACACTCAACTCACAAATTTGCCTTTGTTCAGTTTCATTACCCTCAATCATTACAAACCGCCATTAGGGATGAACATGGCAGAACACTAAAAGGATTCAAACTCATAGTTTAATCCAACAAAATATGATAAGCCAATACCCTCAATTCCACCAACTTCCAAACCAACCACAAAACAGCCCCCAGACCACCACAAAACACCCAGCCAAAACCCAAATATCAGATAGCAAAAACCCGAGACCAAAGAGCATACAAAGATGTTGCGACACCATTCAATGCAAATCGAATAATAATGCATGGAAGCATCATAAAAAACCTCCTCATCCAGTCAAACTAACTACACCTAATCCATCCAAACACAGAATAATGCGCTCAAGGACCCTGGGAGAAGACACGGAAAAAATTCGAAACTCACTAAGTCCAGTAGAAGTGGATAGTGAATTTGTTGCAACTATAAAGGAGAAAGATGCGAAGAAAATTCCGAAATGCTTAAGAGAAGCGCCATAGCAATTAAAGAAGCCTCACAATCATCAGAATCTATCATGGATCAAATATTGTCAGAAGGGGTTAATTGCTTGAAAATCAAAGCAATGGGAGGCTTGCAACACCTCATCATTTTTGACACAATTGAAGATAAGAAATCAATGATTGAGAGCAAGTGGCTTGAAAGATGGTTCATATCCATAAGAAATGTCAATAGCCAAAGTGCATCATTATGGAGAGAGTCATGGCTTAACATATATGGTGTCCCTCTAATAGCTTGGGGACATAAAAAAAATTATGACATAGGGTGCATCTTTGGACGTGTGATATCAGTCAATTACAAAAATTACGATAGTACCCAAGTATTGGTCTATACATATTGCCTTTTTAACATCAACTGCAAAATATCGCTGGAAATAGACGACAAAAAGTATCACATTTTTATCTCTGTAAAGAAGCAACTTTAGCTGCAAAATTCAGATTCAATCACTGGTGTTAAGGAAGGTACGCTAAAAGAAATCAATCAAATCCTACCCCACCTTCTCCAAGTATGTCTCCGTCTGACAAATTTGAATTTTCTGGGCAAAAGAAGCTAAAAGTCAGATGTCGGTAGACAAGACATTGAAAGACGTGATTGATGAGATGAACAGTCATGTCAATGATGTAAAGGAACAATCGTTTTCATGCGACAACCCCAACAACTCATTTAAAGCTCTGACCAAGATTGACTCTCCTCCCAATGTCATCATTAACCATCAAAAACAACCAATCATCACCAACCAGACAAGTCTAAATCCAAAATGGTTCTCTCACCTCTCCACCTATCAGCGAATAAAAACAACATTTCCCTTGCCAAACACCCTTTTCACCAAAATAAAAGCCCAGCTGGAAAAATAAACAAAAGCCCAAACAAAACTAGCCCAACACAAACCAAATCCTTCCAAAAAGCCATCTCTCACCCATCAAATTGTCTAATAAAATTGGACCACTTCTTAAACCACAAAATCCAAAATTATCATCAATCGAGTCAAACATTGGATCCTCATCAGTATCTGGGCCTTTCTTCCCCCAGGTTTTGAAGACACCATTCCTACACAAGAAAAAATTAACAGAGAGAGAAAAAGAAGAAAAAGATGGAGAAAAAAAAGAAATTGAAAGCCTCTGCCTATCACAAGCAAGAGGAAACACCATTAATCATCAATCATCAACTTCATAATGCCATCTGCGTGGATGATGTAATCAAAATGGCTTCCAAAATGGGCCTAGTTTTTAATGGATCACTATCAGAGCTCCGAAAAAGAGTAGAAAATGTTCTCGTCTCTCATAAACATCACTGGGAATCAAGCTTTCCCTAACAAACTCAATGCATTCTCTTATCTCAACAAGCAGTATCAATGTCAATTGTGTCATGGAACATACGCGGTCTTACTGCTAGGCCAAAAAGAAGCTCGCTAAGGAAACTTAAAACATCTCATGATCCAATTTTTGTGTTTATACAGGAAACAAAAATGAGTGAAATCAATGACAAAACAATTCGGACATTCTGGAAATTAGACGAGGCAGAATGGATCTTTGCTCCATCTATTGGAAACTCAGGAGGATTGTTATCCTTATGGAACAAAGATAAATTTAGCATCAAATCCAACAGTGTCAATCAGCATTAGATTGCCCTAAGTGGTCACTTCCCTAACACGCAGTTTGAAGCCACACTTATTAACATATATAACCCATGTGACATTGCTCTAAGGGCAAATCTTTGGAGTGAAATCAAGAACTTTCAGGAATCTAACTCTCTCACTTGTCTAATTATAGGGGACTTCAATGAAGTTCTCAATCCCAATGAAAGAGGAAGTCATGAAATTTCTCAAAATGGAACTAATGATTTCAAATCTTTTCTGCAGGATCTTCATCTTCTCGAAATACCATCCTCTAGTGGTGGTTTTACATGGTTTTGGGGAAATTCCAAAAGCATCCTTGATAGACTCCTGGTAAATCCTGAGTGGATCTCATCATTCCCTTCAATAAAGGTCACACTCCTACAAAGAGGGCTCTCAGACCACTGCCCCTTATTGGTGCACTCAGATTCGAAGAATTGGGGTCCGAAGCCTTTTCGATTTCAAAATTGCTGGCTAAGTGATCTAAAGTGTCTGATGATTGTAAAGCAAACATGGCAAGAAGCAAAGAATCTACCCGCAATTGTGAAGCTGCGTGAGGTAAAGAACAAACTCAAATCATGGAATCACAATGAGTAGGGCAACATTATTGACTCAAACATCAGAAATATGGAGAACGAAATTCAGGGATTTGACAATCTCAGCAATCAACAATCTCTCACTGACACAGAATTGGAAAACCGAAAGAAGGCCCAATCTAATCTTTGGACTTGGGTTAAAAGAAAGGAGCTCTATTGGGCTCAAAATTCAAGATTTTTTTCATGGCTCAAGGAAGGTGACCGCAACACAAAGTTTTTTCAAGCCATTGCATCAAACAAGAAAAGAAAAAATTCAATAGCTGGCATCGAGATTGATGGAGAACAAATTGAAGATCCGTCTCAAATAAAGAATGAAGCTTCTCGGTGTTTCAAGAAGATATTCAAAGAGGAATTTCGATGCAGGCTTGTTTTTAAGGGACTTAACTTCAATCATTTGACACAAGAACAAGCCTCAAGACTCACGTTTCCTTTCTCTCATGAAGAAATAGATGATATAATAGCCACATGTAGCGCTGACAAGGCACTAGGACCTGATGGATTTAATTTTTAAATTCATCAAGAATGCTTGCGAGATTATCAAGCATGAAATGTATGAAATGGTACACAAATTTTGGAAATCATCACAACTCCCAAGATGGTGCAACACCGCATACATTCCCTTGATTCCGAAGGTTCCAAATCCTTCAAGCTTCAAAGAGTATCGCACAATTAGCATGGTTGGGTGCATATATAAAATCATAGGAAAATTGATGGCAAGAAGACTTCAAAAGTCATGAGCTCACTAATAGGCCCCCTTCAAACTTCATACATAGAAGGTCGTCAAATTCTTGACGGTGCCCTTATTGCAAGTGAAGTTATTGATTAATGCAAAAAAAGAGGAATTGAACCAATCTTTTAAAGCTTGACTTTCACAAGGCCTATGACAGTGTATCTTGGAGCTTCCTCATGTGGATCCTCAAACAAATGAATTTTCCACCACAATGGTGTGAATGAGTACTAGCGTGTGTTTCATCGGCTTCCGCATCCATAATCTTGGTCAACGGCTCACCTAGCACTCCATTCAAACTTCAAAGGGGTTTACGAAAAGGTGATCCACTATTTTCCTTTCTTTTTGTGTTCATAGGAAGCACTCAATCAATAAATTTTAAAAGCCACAAACGTGGGCTTATGGAGTGGGGTGGAAGTATGGAAAAATAGCCTCAAAATCACTCATTTACAATATAATGACGACACTCTCATCTTTTGTGATGCTAGCATTGAATCTTTGAAAGGCATCAAATGTGCTCTCATTCTATTTCATCTAGCGTCGGGTCTTCAAGTGAACTATCATAAAAGTTCAGTTATTGGAATAAATATATCAAATGCTTGGCTTAGTGAAGCCGCAACTCCTTACTTTGCAAGGTTGGTTGCATTCCCTTCACTTATCTTGGCCTTCCCATAGGATGTAATCCATCCCGCATCCACGCTTGGGATCCAATAATAGAAAAAATATCAAAGAGGCTTGCAACTTGGAAGGGAAGAATGCTCTCAATAAGTGGAAGAATCACTCTCATTAAATCATCATTGTCAAGTCTTCCCCTATATTACATGTCACTATTTCCCCATCCCCAAAGGAGTTATAGAGAAAATCAACAAGCTCATAAGAGCATTTCTTTGGTGCGGCTCTTCGGGAGGGCTTACCTCTTGTAGCTTGGAACATTGTTAAATTACCAAAAGCTTTGGGAGGGCTTAGTATTATACAAATGGATTTGGAGATTCTTCCGAGATCCATCCTCCTTTTGGTGCAATGTTATGCGTGCAAAATACAAATATTTGCCCAATATATCTCTGCTAGACTTGGCCTCTACCTCACAAAGTGGACCATGGAAACACATATGTGCTGCAATATTTACGAATACTGAAGCCTCATCCATTGTTGTAAATGGTATACGAAAAAACATAGGAGTGGGCAATGAATCATTATTCTGGCATGATCTGTGGATCTCTCCGCAACCATTAAAGAGTATTTTTCCCAGACTCTTTTCTATTACAACAAACCCAATGGCCTTTGTTGCCTCTCAAAGTGTATGGGAGGGGTTCAACTGGGTATGGAGTTTTGCGTGGAATCGACATCTTTGTCCACAAGATCGAATTGAAAAAACAAGTCTTGATGAGATGCTACTGCAAGTCTGTCCTGTTCTAAAATACCGCGACAGATTCATTTGGGCGCATTCTAAATCGGGTAACTTCTCAACTAAGTCGTTTACCTTTGAGCTTGACAAACTTCAACTAAGTCGTTTACCTTTGTGTGTATTGCCTTGTTGGGCAAAATCAATACCCGAAACAAACTTGTGCATATTGGTATAATTTCATCTGAAAACGACATATGTCCCTTATGCTCTGTCGAATGAGAATCAAGCGATTATGGAACTGGTGGATGGATTTGTGGGGCGTCAAATGGGTATTCTCTCTCAGTTTGCGTAATGCACTCGACCAATGGCAACTGCTCAAAGAAACCTCCTTTTTCAAAAAGGTTTGGATGGACATTTTCTTCATCATAGTGTGGACAATTTAAGAGAGAAATCTTCGCATCTTCAAAAAATCATCAACATTTATAAAGGACCTGAAAAATTTGGTCTTACTCAGACTTGGATGGTGGATACCTGGCTGGGCAGATGACTTCCCATACTCACCGTCAGACATCACTCGTGATCCGGCATGTTTGTTATGGAATGGCTGCACAAAGATAGGCGTCTCTCCTCCTATGAATCAAATTCCACTATCATGGTGCCCTCCTGATATCAGTTGCATCAAATGGAATGTTGATGCGTCAGTTAATGCTCTTGAATCAAGTTCAGCAATTGGGGGTGTTCTTCGAGATCATCTGGGGAATTTCTTATGTCTCTTTTCCTCCCCCATTCCATTCATGGAAATTAACTGTGTTAAAATATTAGTCATTCATCGTGCAATCAAGATTACGTTGTCAAGCAACATCTCCAAAAACAGCAAGATAATTTTAGAATCAGACTCATCAAATGCAGTAGAAGTTGGAGGGCCATGTAATTTAAACTTTCATCTCAACTTCATTCGGAATGCTAGAATGGAGAATCTCAATATCAATATTGTTCATAAGGGTCGCAATGCAAATTTTGTAGCCGATTCACTTGCCAAGCAAGGCCTTCATCGACAATCAGAATTTATAGCATGGCTATAAGCATAGATGCGTGGAAATCTGGAGATTCTTGAAATCCTTTGTGAAACCCCATACTGGCAATTGCAGCATGAAGTGTCCAGAATGGTTATGAGTAGCCTCCCTAGTTGAGTTTGATTGTCTTTAATTGTGATAATCTGTAATTTGTATAATATTGTGACATTATAGCTTGTATTTATAAGGATCTTGAGTGTATAATGTTTAATGGTGAATAATGAACTTCCTTTTTCCATGGTGTGCTTGGCACTATGAAAGTCCCCTTCTTAATGAAGAGATATCATGGCTCTAGTAGAGGTTCCTTATCTTCCATAGTGATTAATAAAATACAATCTAAATTATCAAAAAAAAAGTTGAGAAGTGAGCATTGTATTATGACGAAGGGAGTATATTCAAATGACTAAAATATCAGGAGAAAAATATACAATATTATAATTGTGTACTCAATTTTGCTGATCTGGTTCTTAGAACTTGTCCTGGTTGGTAGAGTTCATTGCTAGTGATTTTGCATGTATTGTGATTGTGTTCATAAGTGTATGACAAGAAAAATATTGTATAAGCTATGGTGGAGAATATATAGTTCCTTAGTTTCGGATTAAATGCATCAAATCCACTTTTACGCATGTCGAGACATTATTTTGACCATAAATATTTATAATTCGATATTAAAATTATATTTTATAAAAGTACGTCACCATACAAATCTAACAAGATCTCACTTGATTATGTTTTTATTATGTATAAATCAGAAATCTTAGTCTGTAACGCCCGAAAATACATAACCTTAATCAGCAATGGAATAACGACTTAAGCCTGCGGGTTATTGGCCCACTAATAAAATAATAAATTATAATGGTATTTTAAATATACAAATGCTTATCATAACTTAATAATTGATTACCCACTAGTGAAAAAAAGCCCACCTGATGCGGTCAAACTCGGGCTTACTGACGCGGTTTTGGACCGCATCAGGCGTGCTCGCATAAGCTATGAGAAGGTAATCTGATGCGGTCCAAAACCACAGCAGATCCGTTAGATACTGATGCGGATTTGAACAGGACCGCACCAGAAAGTGTACGAATTTTAAAAAAAAAAATCGCAATAGAGACCATCAGTAACAGCAACAACATATCAAACACAACGAAATATCAACCACAATGAAATGAGAACCACAACGAAACAAAAACAAAATCAACAATGGAAAACAAACAGAAATTGAGATATAATATATTATAACAAATCTATTACATATGACAACCAATCGTAAATAAATCGGAAACTAATTATAAAAAAAGCACAAATTACACCCTAAAATTTAAAAAAAATTACAAAAACTAATTAAAAAAGAAGAAATCTAGATTTACAAAAAGGAAACTAAAAACGTAACCTACATTTCAAAGTAATTATAAAAAAAAAATTGAACATTAATTTGAAAAACCTAAAAGATGGCGACGAACGACTGACGAACTTGGGGGTTTCCTCTTCGCATCTTCATTTTCGCTTCAATCTTCGCAATCGATAGATTCCTTCTTCGCAAGCAAGAAATTTGGGACGAACACTGACGAACAACGGTGATTCTGGGGTTGGGGATCTGAGGGGGTGAGAGAAGAGAGAGAAACGATGGGTTAGAGGGAAATTAGGGTTGAGGATCTGAGGGGGTGAGAGGAGAAAGAAGAGAGGGTTGAGCATCTGAGAGAAACAACGGGGTGGGTGAGATGAAATGAGAGTTTTCGGGGGGGATTAGGGTTCGAAATTATAAGGGTTGAGGATTCCGTTTTTTGTTGGGCCAAAATGAGGAAATGAGGCCGGTTTGAAAATCAGATGCGGTTTTGGGCCACAACCGCATCATATATTTTTAATTGATACGGTTTGGGCCAAACCGCATCAGCTACCTTGTGACAGATGCACTTTTTCTACTAGTGACCACTAATATAGAATATCCTAGATATCTCTAATCATTCACAACCTCCTCAACATATCTCATTATAATAGTAATACTGCAACTGCTCATCCATACCTAAAACATAAAATAAAACGTCATGAGCCAAGGCTTAGTAACATACTATTCTAACATCGTAAAACATTTCACATTGTTTTGTTAGCAAATAGGGAGGAGAAAAACAGTAAAATCATTTCATAAACACATCAGATCATTTGATAAACATATCATCAGCTTCGTCATTATCTTTTCATCTTAATTACTTAATCATATTGGTAACTTGGTAAGTATAATAGAATGGACCTCTCCCCATAACTTACAGAAAGACTACCACAACATAGGTGACACATACTTTTGGTGCCCAACACAAAGGCGACCACAACAAAGGTGACACTTTCGGTGCCCATATTATAAATTAGAGGCGTCTCCCTAGAACATACAGAAAGGTAACCACAACATAGGTGACACTTTTGTTGCCCATATTTTAAACAGAAAGGCGGCCACAACATAGGTGATACTTACGTTGCCCAAATATTGCCAAGAACCATCTTTCACTTAAATTTCTCATGTTTTGTTTCTTTTACGTATCATAATTACATTACATCATCATAATCGTAATCATATAACATTATCTTAATCATAACGTAACCAAAATTACATTACATCATTGTAATCATAATCCTGAATGTAATTGTAATCATTAAACATAATCATATTTTCATAACATCAAAATCGTCACACTTGCTTCATAGCATCAAATCATTTGATAAAAATCATTTAGATAACAAATATTTCAAATCTGACATACCATAAATAACATAGCATATCATATAAAGCATCATAAAACATAGTTGGAAAGCGAGTGCGGATGCTAGTAGTAGACATTACCTGATATCGCTGTTAAGTTTCTTGATAGCCGGAGAGGCTCGTAATATTCCCTTCCTTTAATCTAATAAAGAGTTGAATAATAATAAAATTTATTACTATTTAGTTAGACTTGCGATTTTCTTAAACATTCTTTCATTAGGCCGCAAAACTACTTCATGATTACTCTTAAGGTCTTTTTAATTTAACGAGTCATACTTAGCATAATTAACAAGGATAGTTTGAATAATAATTTGTTTTATTGCTCTGAAAATCTTTCAACCATAAAATCTATATCGAGGTGGTATTAATAAATAATTTTGACTTCTAATTCATGTTTAATGACTTGTAGATATGGTTTTCAAATTCTAATTATATTATTTCATATCCTTGACTTAATCGCATGTTTACTAAGTTATTAATCTTGAAACAAGACTTACAACATCATTGTCGCCAATAATTACTTGTCTAATAATATTATAAATTGGTTCATTATTATAAATAAACTAAAGACATCATCTTAATTAATTCTTTACCATGTTACTGAATGATGATGATATCTTAAGAATACTTATATTATAACAACATTATTCTAATGTTAATATAAATCACAATATAAACTAATGAATAAAAGTTAGTATGGTTATCAAATTACTCTATTACGGCCATATATCAAGTTTGGCATGATGAGTAATAATAGCATGATTATTATCATTAATAAACTACAATAATCGTCGTTTAACTTATAAACTAACAAAACCATTTATACACACTTTAACTTATAACTAGTTATTAGTCCCGGGCTATGCCTCGGGTAAGAAAAAATTTCATTTATTAATATAATACTTTATGATAATAACATTGAATACAACTTATTCTAGTGGTTAAGACTTTGGTATATGTACTTGAGGTCTTGGGATCAAACCCTATACTGCGCAATTTCTAAATTTTTTTTATTGTACATGGATTACATGAACTAAAAATCCCTAGGGAGAGCGCCACGTGGCACAGTTTCTTGTTTATGCACGCCTTTTAATATATTTGTATCCATGATAGAATATAATTGTTTGGGCTTATTTCCTGGGTTAAGCCTGCCAGAGATAATTAAGCCCAATAAGGCCTTAAACCTCCAGAGGGCCCCACCTGTGATAGTGCCTCCCAACTGTCAGTGCCCCCCAGCTGGCCTAGAGTTGGGATACCCCAAGCACTATAAATACTCAACCCCCTCATCAATGAGAAGGTATTGAATTCTTACCTAACAAACCAGAGCATCTCTCTCTAGACTTTATCTCTCTAAGCCTGATTACTGACTTGAGCGTCGGAGAGCGATCCCGGAACAACCCCCGGGGCAGTCTAACCATTACTTTTGCAGGATTCCGGCGTACGGACTTTGGACTCAGGACATTCGAATCTGACCCGGTATTCCCTAAGCAAAGGAATCAGAACCCTTAATTTCTAGACAGAAACAGTTTGGCGCCGTCTGTGGGGATAGTACAAAAAGTTACTTCGCCACCACTCACTCAGATTTACTCACTCAGCCACTCAGCTCAGAACGCCAATTGACAATGGCACCAACAAAGAACACTCGCGCTAAGCAAGCCTGTGACCAAATCGGTCGGCCAGAAAGAGGCCACTCTCCCGCGCACAATAGGGATCCCCCGAACCCTCGGCCGGAGCGAGGTCACTCGCCTGCGCATAACCGGGAGGCCGAGCGGACCCCCTCACCGGCTCTGAGGTCACCTACCGTCCAAACTCTGGACCCTCGGTCGGTATCCCAGCATATTCAGCATGTGGAGCCTCAGCCGCTCTTTGCTTCTGACCTGGCCCTTATCACGGCTCAGCTCCAGGAAACTTTCCAAAAGGGTATGATGGACATGATGGCCATGCTCCAACAGAGGCAGCCGCAACAAGTCGTCCCGCTCAATCAGCATGAGCCCAGGGAGCGCACGGTCGTCCGCTCCCAGAGGGACAACTCTCGTTCTAATCGAGATCCGCAGCCTAGCCGGCCACGGTCCGATGCGAGAGACCCGAGCCACCGGGAAAGAGAAAAGTCAGCACGACAAGGGTCTGCCCGTCTGCATGTGGAAACCCATATATCTAAATCCCCAAGGGGGGGAGCGGGTCGGAAACCCCAAGATGCCCGAGAATTCCTTAACAACAAGAAGCGCCTCAGCCAAGGCTATGACGCTCGGGAATTCCTCAAGAAAAAAGCAAATGACCGAGAGGGCCAAGGGGACTCGGCTCATTCTCAGCCTCATAGGCTAGCTGGAGGGGGGCTCAAGTTCTTGATCCCCTTCAGCCAAGAAATCCTAGGGACCCAGCCTCCAGGGAAAATCAAAACCCCCCTAATCGAGCCATTTGCGGGCCTAACCGACCCAGATGATCATATTACAAGGCCCAAATGAGCGTGCAGACAAGTTGCGAGGCCACTTGGCGCCGCTTCTTTCCTACCACTCTCAAAGGCCTGGCCCTCAATTGGTTCCAAGAACTACCGGCGGGGGTCATCACTGACTTCGCCATCCTAGAACACCTCTTCATCCACCAGTTCGTAGCTGGAAAGAGACAAAGAAAAACCAGCCTTCACCTCATGGGGGTGAAGCAAGACAAGAATGAATCCTTGTCGGACTATATAAAGAGGTTCAACGAGGAATCTCTCAAAATAACCGACCTACAGGACGTCGTCGCCTTCGCTGCCCTTATGTCCGGGCTCCAACCGGGTCAGCTCAGATGGTCATTGGCCGAGAACGAAGTGAAAACTTACTCGGAAGCCATGGCTCGGGCCCAAAGATTCATCCAGGCCACGGACATCTGCCGCTACTCGGATGAGGGTGGCAGAAGAGAAAAGATGAAGGGAGTAATCTGGGTCAGCCTAAGCATCAAACAACAGGGGGCCGAGGGGATCGGCTCACCGATCACGGCAACGACCCCCGATTCAATAAAAACCGGAAGGAGATTTATTTCGACATCCGGAACAAAAATTGGCTTCCTAGGGCCAACGCCCATCCGGACATCATCGTCTCGGAGGGATAAAAGCTTATGGTGTGACTACCACAAGGAATGTGGACACACCACCAAGGACTGCCGAGAGCTCAAGAAATCCTTGGACGGCTTGGCCGACCAGGGCAACCTCAACCATTACCTGAAGCACTCGAACGAAGAAAAGGGGAAGCAAAAGGTGGGTCAGTCGAACAGCGGGGACACGGAAGGATTCATCGGTGTCATCGCTGGAGGATTCGCGTCGGGAGGCCTAACCGGCCGAGCACGCAAGGCTCACCTCCAAAACCTCAAGCATCAGGTACTTGATGTCCAGCTCCCTCGAGCTAGTGGCCCCGTCATGACCTTCGGGGAGCCCAGCCGGACGATACACGTTCCGCACGATGACCCCCTAGTCATCGAGCTCAAGGTAGCGAATACCAAGGTGAAGAGGGTATTGGTGGATAGTGGGTCATCCGCTGATATAATCACTCTCGACTGCCTCAAGAAGTTGAAGTACACCGAGCGGGATGTTACCCCCATGGCTCAGCCGCTCATAGGCTTCGGGGGCAACTCTGTCCACCCGGTCGGATCAATAAAATTACCCACTCGGATGGGTGAAAAGGGTAAGGGAGAAGCCTACCGATCGACTTCTTGGTGGTAGACATCCCTTTGCCTTACAACATAATAATGGGAGGCCCATGCTAAACAAAGCCAAGGCCGCCATCTCCACCTACCAGCTCCTCTTGCAGTTTGAGACTGATGAGGGAAGGGAAAAATTCAAGGCGACCAACAGGCCGCAAGAGAGTGCTATGTGAATAGCCTCAAAAATAACGACGTCCAAAAGGACTCGGACAACGACGTCCAAAAGGACTCGAAAAAAAGAAAATACGAAGGGGGTCAGCCCTCAACCAGCCTCGGGGTATACATAACTGAAAACCTTAAACAATACGAGCGTCCTCAGCCAGCCGAGGATGACGAAAGTCGCGATCGGCCAGGACCCCGGTCGGACTGTCAGGGTAGGCAAGGCCATGGACCCCAAACAAGGCAAGGTATCATCCAAGTGCTCACGGAGTACCAAGATGTCTTCGCCTATGAGGCCACGAAATGCCGGGGTCGACCCTAAAATCATGTGTCATGAGCTTAACATCAAAGAGGGGTTCAGACCAATCAAGCAAAAGCTCAGACACCAAGGTCCCAAAGAAAGCCGCAGCAGCCGCAGAGTCAAGAAGCTGCTCGAAGCGGTTTCATAGAAGAATGTCAATACTCGGAGTGGCTGGCCAACGTGGATTGGTCAAAAAGCCGAGTGGGGCATGGCGAATTGTTGTCGTTTCAACGACTTAAACAAAGCCTGCCCAAAAGAAATCACCCTCTGCCAAAGATGATAGGCTGGTCGATTCAACGGCAGGGCACGCCCTTCTCAGCTTCATGGATGCAAATGCCGGCTATCATCAAATTCCCATGGCCGAGAAGGATAGGGTTCATACAGCATTCATCCTCCTCAGGGGTCTACTGCTACAAAATGATGTCGTTCGGCCTAAAAATGCCGGGGCGACATATCAGCGAACCGTCAACAAAATCTTCAGCGACCAATTGGGTCGGAACATTGAGGTATACGTTGACGATATGATAGTCAAAAGCAAGGCCCAGTCGGATCACCCTGCAGATCTGAAAGAAACGCTGAGCACCCTAAGGAAATACCGATGATGCTCAACCCTAAAAAATGCGTCTTCTGGGTTAAAGGGGGAAAGTGTCTTGGATTTCTAGTAGATGAGAGAGGTATAGAAGCCAACCCGGACAAAATCAAAGCGGTCTTAGAAATGAAATCGCCTCGGAATTTCGGGAAGTACAGCGCCTAACCGGCTGCTTAGCGGCATCGGTCGGTTCCTCTCCCGGTCGGCCGATAAAGCTTGTTTCTTCAAGGCCCTGAAGCGAAAAGAGTTCGCATGGGATGACGAAGCCGAGCAAGCCTTCGCTGACCTCAAGAATCACTTGGCATCTTTGCCCAAACTGATCTCCCCCTTGCCGGGGAACCCCTGTTTATCTACTTGGCTGTCTCGGACTACGCTCTTAGCGCCGTCCTAATAGCCGAGCGAGAAGGAAAGCAACATCCTGTTTACTTCATCAGCCACGCCTATAGGGGGGCCGAGGCGAAGTACAGCGATGTTGAGAAAATGGTCTTTGCCTTGGTGATGGCGAGCCGGAAGCTCAAGCCCTATTTCCAAGCACATCCCATCAAAGTCCTAACCGGACAACCGCTCCGGAAGCTTATTGAGAATAGAAATCACTCGAGTCGGATGAGCGATTGGGCAGACCATTAGCAGATTTGGGCTCGAGTTCGACCCCGGGGCCATCAAGGCCCAAGCACTCGCGACTTCATCACTGAATGCGCAACTCGACCCCCGGTCGGTTCGCAAGAGGAGTGGGAGTTGCTTGTTGATGGATCATCCACAAAGAGTGGTTGTGGAGCCGGGCTGGTCATCAAACCCCCGGTCGGAGAAAAAATTGAGTATGCTGTTAAGTTCGAATTTCTCGGATCTAACAATGAAGCCGAGTATGAGGCCCTCATCCTCGGAATACAGCTATGCATCCTAGCTGGGGCAACGTCAATCATAGCCAAGTCCGACTCACAACTCATAGTGGGCCAGATTTCCGGAGACTATGAGGCCAAGGAGGACAACATGAGGATGTACTTGGCCAAAGCCCGAGCTGTCATTGCAAGGTTGTCCGGATTCCGGATTACCCACATTCCTCGCTCGGAAAATCAGCAAGCTGATGCACTGGCTCGGATGGCTACATCTGCTGAAGGGTCGGCCCCTAGAACCATAACTTAGGAAGTATTGAAGGAGCCTAGCATAAATGCCAAAGAGCAGCTCGTACTCAATCGATCTTCAAACTGGATGGGCAAATTGTGAGTACTTGCGAGACGGGACCTTACCCAGTGATCCTAAAGAAGCCGACCGGATTAAGCATAAGTCAGGTTGGTTCCTTTGGCATGAAAGGCAGCTCTATAAAAATCCTTCACTCATCCCCTCCTCAAATGTATAACCCCGAGGAAGGAAATTATGTCCTCCGGGAAATACACCAAGGAGCCTGCGGAAGCCATCAAGGGGGTCGAACGATAGCCGGAAAGGCACTAAGGGCAGGATACTATTGGCCTACTCTGAAAGCTGACGCCTCGGACTTAGTCCGGCGGTGTCCCTCCTGCCAGATTCACTCGGACATACCAAGGGCGCCTGCCACTCCCCTCACCACCATTCAAGCAGTCCTGCCCTTCGACAAGTGGGGCATGGACCTGCTCGGACCTTTCCCCCAGCTTCTGGGCAAAGGAAGTTCCTAATTGTGGCTATTGATTACTTCACCAAGTGGACCGAAGCCGAGCCACTGGCGTCAATTACTGACAAACAGGTTCAGTTGTTCATATGGAGGAATATCATTACCCGGTTCGGAATTCCAAGAGCCTTGGTATCGGACAATGGCCGACAGTTCAACAGCGGGCCGACTCGAGAGTATTGTGCCCGGTTCGGCATTCAAACAAGGTTCTCAGCAGTCTCCCGCCCTCAGACCAACGGGCAAGCCGAGTCAGCCAATAAAATTGTCCTAAAGGGTATCAAAAAATCCCTCGATGCAGCTAAAGGGGCATGGGTAGACGACCTACCCGGAGTACTCTGGTCGGCTCGAACAACAGTGAAAGAGGCCACGGGGCACTCCCCTTTCGGCTTGGTCTATGGTAGCGAAGCTGTCCTGCCGGTTGAGGTGGGAATCCCCTCCCCTCGGATGACATTCTATGAGTTTGACCAAAACGAAGAAGAAAAACCCGTCAACTTAGACCTGTTGCCAGAAACCCGGGGCAATGCTTTGCTACAAGCCATCCGGTACAAGCAAAAGATCACCAGGCACTTTAACAGGCGAGTAAAGCCTCGGCCACTCGGCCTGGGTGACTGGGTCGTTCGGAAAGTAGAAGCCACCGGACTTTCCCATCTCAAAGGGAAGTTGGGGGCAAATTGGGATGGTCCTTACAAGGTTACAGAGGTCATCAAGCCAGGGACATTCCGACTCGAATCTCCCGAAGGGGTTCCCTTGGCCCGACCTTGGAATTTAGACAATCTCAAAAGATTCTATGTGTAACTTCTTTTTCGTTACTTGCACTAGGGGCATGATGTAAGGCCAACACTACCTGATCGGTTTAGCAAGCTAATCCAATTGTAACTCGGACTTAACCAGTCCTTGTACAAAGTCGGGTTTCTACCCCAGAAATAAAAAGACTTAACCAGTTTATTGTCTATCAAATGTTATAATATTGCAAATAACGAAAAATGTGCGACAAAAGGCAAGTTGCAAAATAGTAGTTGTATTCCAATTGATCAGAAGTTGCAAAATACAACCAAAAGTTTACAAAAACATAGGGTCGAAAGCAGAAAAGCTAAAAAGGCCGACAAGGCCAAAGCTAAGAAAATAAAATCCTAAAGCAGCTAAGAAGAAGGACCGGTGGCAGGTTGCTCAGCAGCAGGTTGCTCGGTTGGAGGTGGCTCGGTGCTAGCAGCATCTTCTTCATCATCAGTATCATCGTCCGAGCTCATCTCCTCAGCCATTTTGGCTTTAATCTCGGCTGCCTCGGCTTCAGACAACTCCTGATAGCGAGACCAGACTAAATTCCAGTCAGCTTCAGGACAGGAGTCGGCCAAGGCTTCCCTGAGCTTGGAGAGCGCCTCGTCCTCGCCCATCTTATGGGAGGATTGGCCCACCTCAGCGCAGAACCTCGGTACAGTCATCCGACTTCTGCCAAGCCTTGAACCACTCCTCCTGAGAGCGAGAATCGGCCGCTTGAGCTTCCTTTAGTTGGGCCTCGGCCGCAGAGAGTTTGAGTTGGACTTCCTCCAAATCCTTCTCGGCCTGAGCTTGCTTGGTTTCGGCCGTAACCTTGGCGGACTCGACATTTTCTTTGGCAAGAGAAAGGTTGGCCTTTTCCACTTTCCAGTCTTCCCTCTCCTGCTTCCAGGTCGCCTCGCCCTTGTCAATTTTGTTGTTGGCCTCCTCCAAGCGAAGCTCTGCCAGACGCTGGGCCTCCTTGGCCTGATAAACTTCATCGAAGTGCTTCCGAGCCGCCTCTTTCAAGCTCTGGACCTCTTGCACTAGCGCCAGCCGGTCCTCGGCTACTTTAGTCATTCGGATAGAGAACTGCCAAAGCAAGGCTAGTTGAGAAGAGGAAGTTGAGAAATAAAAAGCAAAATGAAATGCGAAATAAATTAAGGCACTTACATCCATCCAAGATCGGAAGAGTTCGCTTGACTCATTCCTCTCGTTAACCGCCCTGATATGATCACGGTCGGCTTGAGTACAGAGGATCTCCAGCGCATCGCTAATCCTCTGTTTCTTCTCAGTCTTAGAAAGCTGAGTAAATGGAAGAGGCGCCTCGGACATCGCCTGCTCGGTATGGGATCCCCCCGGAGCGTAACCCGGACTCCGAACAGGCTCGAAATCCGAGGGATGGACGGAGATGTGAGTATTGTCCTCCTCGGACCCCGGTCGAGGGCTGTTGACCTCGATCGAAGGCTCTTTTCTAGCCTTCTTCGCCGATGCCTCCTTCTCGGCCCGAGCCTTTGCAAGAGCCTTCTCGGTCAGCTCTACCTTCTCCTTCGTCCTCTCTTTGCGCTTCCTGGGCTTGGGATTGGAAGGATCCTACCAAGCATATAAAGAGTTGGTGAGAATAAGGAAGTCTAAATTTAAACCGGGTCGGACAAAGAAGGATCTTACCTTTGGCTTGGAAGGCTTGTTAATCTTGTTGGCCTTCATCTCAGCCCTAATCCGGGCGGCTTTCAGAGCAGCGGAGGTCAGACGTTCAGCCATTTCTGGGTCGGTTTCTTTAAGGAATGCTAGAGAAGCTTCTGCAAAAGGAAAAAGAGTTAGAAAATATGTCAAATAAGGCACAAAAACAAGTCAACCGGACCCCCTCTTGCCGAATTACCCTTAGGAAAGGCCGGACTCAAGCCGAAGGCCGCCAAGAAATGCTCATTCTTGAAAAGTTTGCAGCTCGGGAGCCAGTTCCCTGATACATAGACTTCGCCACCATCGACTATCTTGGCCTCCAGCTGCATATAAATAGCGGACACGGCTTCCTCGTCGGATAGCTCAGGCACCTTTAAATTCAAGCAGTGGTTTGGCTCGGCCGACGGAGGCACAGTGGGGATGCCCCACTCCCCACCGTGGTACACAAAAGCGAACCCTCGGCGGAACCCCTTCTGAGAGGTGGGAAGATCAAGGACTGTTCGGTAGCCCCGCCGAGCCTGGAAACACCACCAGCCCGGACCATGATCCCCGGCTGGCATTTCGAACAACTTGTACATATGCCGCCAAAGGGTAAGGGTCGGCTTGACACCGATGATGTCACACTGAACCGCCAAAATGCCGCCCCAAGAGTTTGGGGAGAGCTGACCCAAGCACAAGTTGTAGGCGTTCAGAATGTCTTTTTCAAATTGGGTCAGCGGGAATCTTAAGCCCATTTCCATTGCCTTGTAATAAAATGATGTGCATCCGGGCGGTGGAGATAAGATGGTATGGCTAGCATCGGGTCGGACCAGCAAATAGGGGTCCTTTATTTGAAATTTGGCCGCTTGGCCTCGGGCATCTTCTAGCAAAGCCTTTATTAAGGACGGAAGTGGAAACTTCGCTCCCGGTCCGCCTTTGATCAAGCTCCGGATATACGAGCTCCCGGACGTCGACGCTTCACCTTCTTCTCCCGGCATAGCTATCCAAACTACACCATCAGACAGATATTTGTCTAAGTAACTCCTCGAAGAAGGATAGGCCAGGGACACCTCCCAGGGTAGGGGGATGGTACCCTCGGCCTCCTCCTCCTCGGCTTGCGAAGGAGTACTCGGGAGGGAAAGCGCCTCAGGCACAGCCGAGGGATCCGGGCAACTTATTAAAGTTGACACCAATACCATTCCCATACCTCTCACTTCCTCGGCTAAATTATAAGGAGGTGAGGGGGGGTGTCACTGACTCGGACGAGCTCCCCATTATTTATCAACAGAAGGGGGTCGGCCGATTTTATTAAAAGAAAGAGAAGAAAAACTTAGTGAAAAAGCAAAACAAGTGCGTACCTGGTCGGACGAAGAAGATGGAACCCGGACTTAGAGAGAGAAGGAACTCTAAAAGTAGAGAGAGAAAGAGCAGAAATCTCAAATTTAGAGAGAGAGAGAGAGAATTGTAAAAGTGCCAAAATCTCTCCCCTCTCTCCCTACTTATAGGCGAAGTCCTCGGGTTTCGTGTCCCGCGTCGCATCTTGGACCGGGCCCTGTGTTTCCGTCACCTTAATGGGCCTCCCAAATGCCCAAAACTGTTCAAAAGACACAGCTCACAGGAATATCAATCGTCACAAAAGCCATAAATGACCAGAAGTTGAATCGCCACCATGTTTTCAAGCACCCCAATAATCCCCCATTGCCACGTGGCATTTGGGTTTTCAAGAAACTATTAAGTTCACCAGCTCAAGATTGCTAGTTCATCAGCTCAAGACTTCCAGCTCGGTCACTTAGCCAGTGGTCCAAAACCTTAGGCACCGGCTCGGACAAGCATGGGGCTCATTGGCCCCTCATCCGAGCCGCGTCCAACCAGCTCGGCCCAAGGAGGCTCTCCTCTTTGGTTGAGTAAGTCTCCTAAGTCCCAGATGACTTAGCGAGAGCAGGCACCGGCTCGGACAAGCATGGGGCTCATTGGCCCCTCATCCGAGCCGCGTCCAACCAGCTCGGCCCAAGGAGGCCTCCTCTTTGGTTGAGTAAGTCTCCTAAGTCCCAGATTGACTTAGCGAGAGCAGGCACCGGCTCGGACAAGCATGGGGCTCATTGGCCCCTCATCCGAGCCGCGTCCAACCAGCTCGGCCAAGGAGGCTCTCCTCTTTGGTTGAGTAAGTCTCCTAAGTCCCAGATTGACTTAGCGAGAGCAGGCACCGGCTCGGACAAGCATGGGGCTCATTGGCCCCTCATCCGAGCCGCGTCCAACCAGCTCGGCCCAAGGAGGCTCTCCTCTTGGGTTGAGTAAGTCTCCTAAGTCCCAGATTGACTTAGCGAGAGCAGGCACCGGCTCGGACGAGCATGGGGCTCATTGGCCCCTCATCCGAGCCGCGTCCAACCAGCTCGGTCCAACGAGGCTCTCTTCTATGAGACCGGGTCGGCACGCAAGCCTCCCCTCTCTTCTATGAGACCGGGTCGGCACCTAAGATTCCCCTCTCTTCTATGAGACCGGGTCGGCACGCAAGCCTCCCTTCTCTTCTATGAGACCGGGTCGGCACCTAAGATTCCCCTCTCTTCTATGAGACCGGGTCGGCACGCAAGCCTCCCCTCTCTTCTATGAGACCGGGTCGGCACCTAAGATTCCCCTCTCTTCTATGAGACCGGGTCGGCGCGCCAGCTTCCTTTCTCTTCTCTAAGGAACTGGGTCGGTATGCGCCACCCCCCTCCTCGAGGAGAGCGGGTCGGCACTAGCCACCCCCTTCCTTGAGGAGACCGGGTCGGCACTAGCCACCCCTCTCCTTGAGGAGACCGGGTCGGCGCATGCCGCCCCTCTCTCCAAGGAGACCGGGTCGGCACTCGCCACCCCCCTCCTTGAGAAGACTGGGTCGGCACGTGCCCCCTGTTCCTCTAAAAGATCAGGTCAGCCTGGGCTCAGGACTGTCTGGGTTCCGCCACGAACGGGAGACACTTCAGCAAGGCCTCGATGTTTCCCATTCCTGGCGTGGGGCTAATTGTTTGGGCTTATTTCCTGGGTTAAGCCTGCCAGAGATAATTAAGCCCAATAAGGCCTTAAACCTCCAGAGGGCCCCACCTGTGATAGTGCCTCCCAACTGTCAGTGCCCCCCCGCTGGCCTACAGTTGGGATACCCCAAGCACTATAAATACTCAACCCCCTCATCAATGAGAAGGTATTGAATTCTTACCTAACAAACCAGAGCATCTCTCTCTAGACTTTATCTCTCTAAGCCTGATTACTGACTTGAGCGTCGGAGAGGCGATCCCGGAACAACCCCCGGGGCAGTTTAACCATTACTTTTGCAGGATTCCGGCGTACGGACTTTGGACTCAGGACATTCGAATCTGAGCCGGTATTCCATAAGCAAAGGAATCAGAACCCTTAATTTCTAGACAGAAACAATAATGTCTTATGAAACATAAGGAGTAGCATATTGGAACATAACTACATCTAAAATTGGACATGGATCTAAGACCCAATTCAGAGCTAGTTGGATCTGACCCATTTTTAAGGTTTAGAGTCTAAAATTTTGAAATTCGTTGAGTCTATGTGTTAAAAATCAGGTTTGATGGATTCAGACTCAAACTCGCCCCGGCCCAAAGACCCATTTTCTTTAATCTTTCAGATATATAATAATACTTCCTCCGTTTCAAAATAGATGCTACATTGTTGACTTTTCCACTATTCATGAATGAGGTTTGACCATGCATTATTTACTATTAGGTAAAATCAAATGTTATAATGCAATATGTTGTTGGATTTGTCTTAATGTATATTTTCAGAAAATCAAAATTTTATACTTTACTCTAATACATAATTAAAGATATTAGTAGTCAAAGTAGTGCCTCGACAAGCGTTTTAGTCAACAATGTAGCATCTATTTTGAAACGGAGGAAGTAATACAAAATTATATAATAAGCCTCTAACCTTTCTACGGTAACATTTGGATTTTTAGTTGTTTACGCAGCTCTTGAGTAAAGTGACTCAAGTATTTGAGCCCTAAACTTCTTATTTTATCCATTTTCGATCGGGACTCAAGCCAACTTGTTTGGATGTTTTAATTTGGAACGTTTTGTAAAAGAAGCACTAGTAGAATAAATGCATATTGTTGCGGTCATTAAGTGGCCTATTGCGGCGGTTTTGGCCGCGCAGCAATTAAAGGGGCAGCAATAGGTAATTAATATATTGCTGCGGTTTCTGGGTAAAATCGCGGCAATATATATATTTTATATTAGATTCATAAAGTACATTGTTGCGGTTTCTAGGAAAAACCGCAACAATATGCTATATATAATAATCAAAAATAGACATATTGCTGCGATTTCTTGATAAAACCGCAGCAATAGGTACAGGTTTAAGTAAAGAAAAAATCTTTTTAGCATTTTGCCATTAAATTTGAAGATAAGAAAATTCAAAAAAATAGTAAAAGATCATAAACCTCCACCAAGAAATGAAATGAAACTAACAAAGTAAAAACAAATAACAATAAAAAAGTTGTACAAAAAAAACGAAAAATGAAATTAATGAAAAAAAATCTGAGATACAGAAGAGTTACAACTTACAAGAAACGAAAATTACAATTACACTACATGAACATACGAAAAAATATAAAAAAAATCAAAAAAAATCACAAAAAATAGAAACCTTCAATAAAATATTGATTCTAAAAAATAAAAAAATCAGAAACCTTCAACATACTATTGATTCTAAAAAATAAAAAAATCAGGAAAATAACAACTCTCACTCCTCGACGGCGACCGACCAACGGCGGCAACGCCTCTTACTAGTTGTTGTTGCTGGTGAAAAATAACATAATATTGAAAAAAAAGCCGGTTGCTGTCTTTGCTGGTGGATCACCGACGGTGACCAACGCCTCTCACTCCTCGAGATGTCGGCGAGCCGATTCGACCACCGCAGATCTGGAGACATGGAGACGCAGACGCACGAGACGAGCGAAGACGACCTTGTCGGCCGAAACCCTAGCTTGAGCGAAGATGCACCAGACGAACGAAGGAGATAAGAGAAGATGAACTACCGAACCACCACCAGAAGAGAGAAAATGGCGACAGTCGAACGGAGATGAGAGAAGATGAACTTTTGAACCGTCGACCGGTGACCAAAAGAGAGAAGAGAGGAGAGAGAGGATGAAAGAAACTGATGAGGAAGAGAGAGAAAAGATAGGCGTGAACTGTTGAGGGGAGGAGAGAGAAGAGATAGAGGAGAACTGATGAGAGGAAAGAGTGAGGCGTGAAGTGGAACCCTAGTTTGACTCTTTAATATTAATTTCAAAAGCATATTGCTGCGGTTTGTTTAAAATCGCAGCAATATGTTTAAATAATATTTTTTATATTATTTTAATATATTGATTCGGTTCTTGTTAGAAAACGCAGCAATATTTTTGGTCAGATCGTCTAAAATTTTTAAAAACCGCGCCATGGGGGAACGTATTGGCCGGATGTTCGCCCAAGGTAAAAAAATTTCAACTGGCTTTAACTAGGGAGGTTGTGTGTCGCGAGCGGTTGTGTGCGGCGAAGGAAGTGGAGGTGAGGGTGGTGGAGTGAGGTGGGTGGGTGGGTGGTGGTACGCTGAAGAATGAGATAGAGGGGTGTAGGAGTACTCATGGTGTAGGACAGTTTACACTAAACAAGGAGTAGAAGAGGTGAGGGTTGTGGGGTGAGGTGGGTGGGTGGCAGGATGTGAAGGGTGGTGGTGGTGGCAGGATGTGAAAGGGGTGGTGATGGAAAGATGTGAAGGGGGGGTGGTGGTTAGGGAAAAAGAAATAAAAAGTTAAGGATGTAATTTCAATCTTTTTTGGGGCGATTTTAAGTAGATTCGAGGCGATGTTTAACAAACTCCAGCTTCAAACCTCCACGCGTCCTTCACGTGCCACTGAGCGCCATACCAGGTGTGGCCAAATCAATCTGGCGCCTTCGGATTGAGTCATCATCTCACTTCTACTCCTCATCTCCACCTACCTGTTCTTCACCATTTCTTCCACTTCAATCCTCCATCAATTAAAATGGGTTTCCTTTTCATTCTGCACATATCCACATTTGCAAAGTGCAATAAACATCTTCTTTCTTTTCTTCTTTGCTAATTGTCCTTGGAATCAATCAAATAGTTTTGGATCCCACCTTAGGGGCCAATGTTTGATCATGGATTGTGGATGTGACCAAATTTAGGGATTGTTGGGTCAATTACTTGATTTGATTCATCACCAGATTGCGTGTGCAACAACCGCATGTAGGGTGCTTGGAGGGCAATGAAAATGAAGCTCCCACTATGTTTAAAAGGGTGAGTTTTGCAATTTATAATTGATTGATTGATAATTGTGAATTCGTACTTCAAGTCAAAGCTTTCACATGTTTCCACTTTTGCTTTTCTGCAATATGTAAATCATCATAATCATATAGAGGAAGATGAATTAGTTATGTTCTTTTGGTTGAAGAAATTAATTATGCATTAAGCCATTAGTAATGAATTAATTATGAATTAAGCCATTAATTATCATCATCATCATTATATAGAGAACGATTAATTAATTATGGATTAAGCCATTAATTATATTCTTTTGTTTGAAGAAAATTGAAATGGGGATATGTCCAGCAGGGCTAAGCTAACCTAATATTTTATAGATCCCCCCCCAAAGTACAATTCCTTTTCTTCTTTTCTAACCAAGAAAAAGGAGGGTAGTTCCCGGTTTTTAGGCTAAAATCAAACTAGAACCAAGGGATGAAGACCAAAAGGACTTCATATTTTATTCAATTAATGTTGCCATTGCCCTAATATAGTACTTCCCATTCTACGGTTTGAACTTCCTCTCCATATTACTCTATAGTATAAATACTCACTTTCAAAGAGAGTGCCTCTTTATCTCTGTGTTTTTCCCTAAAGCTTGAAATCTCAAAGTGATAGGCCATTGCTCCATACCCTTCTTGTGTTAGCAAATAGTTATTGGTTTAGCAATTAAGTTGCCTTTAATCATACAGACAAATGAAACTTATTTGAAACAAATTAGTTCTTAAAAAGAATTCCAAATATGATTATAAACTGTCACACTTTATTAGTTCCTTTAAAATCTTGCAAAAACAAACAACAGACAAATATTTGCATATTGGATCTAACTTGACAATTCTGGACCCTAATAAGCTTTAATAAAAAAGGCAACACAGTTAAAATGTTGTGTTTATTATGTGTATTGTTTGGTGTTTTAGTCACATCCTTGTTTTTGGGAATTAAATTGGAGAATTATACTATCTAGGCTTATTTAACCCTTTGATGCATGTTTTCCCTTGAAAAAAATGGTTATTCAGAGTAGAGGGTAGTGGTGAAAATATTCAGTTACTTTGAACATGAAATTCACATATATATTAAACTTAACTTTTGTTGTTCATTTGGTGTTCAATAATCATATAGACATATAGACAATCATCATATATTCGTTTGGTGAAAAAAAGAATTGTATAGACAATCATATATGATAGTGGTGAAAAAAATGCATGCTCTTTTGGTCTTCGATAATCATATAGAAAATCAATTATAAGTACATTTATAAGGAGGTTTTCTAATCATGATATATTTAACTTAACTTTGAAAACATTATCTTGAAACAGGTTTTCTTCCCATGGTCTGTCTCTGAAATCTGATTAATATGTTGTCCACATGTCTTGTAGAGTCTGATTTCAGTGTTTACTAGTCTTGGTGGTTAGTTTGGCATGGCAAAAAAAAATGTATGCTTGATAGATATGGCCAACTCATGTGCATGTAACATAAATATTATGATCTTAGTTTACATTTTGCTGCTTATTATTCAGTGGATTCGTCGGTGAATTAGAATTGTTGCACAATTGCTAAACTGATTGTCTTTTGTTTTCCCTGTAGGCTTCTAGTTGCTTCTCACTAATCAGTTCTTGCCAGTTTGCAAACCACTCCCTGGTAATTCTTTTTCTTGAAAAGACATGTTGTGGCCTTCTTAACAACCAATATTTATATTAGGGATGGCCACTAGTGTGGGTTGGCTGGATCGTGGACCGTAGTGGGCTGAGCTGAGATTTCACGGTCCATGACCGGACCGTGAAATTCATGGGTTGGGCGGGGTGGCCCGCGGGCTGAAAGATCTTGGCCCACACTGGTTTGTTACCGATTTTCACGGTTCGGGAAGCGGTTCAGGCGGTTCGTGGGTCTAGTGTGTTGGACCGAGCTGGCTTGAACGGCATGAGAATTGTTTTTAAAAAATTATATCATTGAAATTATTCATTATTGTTACATAAAATCTTTAAAATGAATTAAAATATATACATTATTAGAGATAGGTAGGGGTAGGAGGAGGGGGTAGGTAAGGGTATGTAGTGATAGGAGGGGGGTAGGTGGGGGTAGGAGGACGAGGGGTAGGTAGGGGTAGGAGGAGGGGTGGGTGAGGATCAGAGGAGGGGGGTAGGTAAGGGTAGGAGGGTAAGGGTGTGTAAGGGTAGGAGGAGGGGGTAGGTAGGGATAGGAGGGTAGAATAGTTTCATTATTTTAAAATTTGATTGAATTATGATATATGCAATCTGATTAAAATATATAAAATTTGATTAAAATATACACAATTTGGTTCAATATTTACTTAGACTGGGCTGGTCCGGTTCATGGGCCGGGTTGGGCAGTTTTAGTAAAGGGCTTTAGTGGGTTGGGCTCAAGAAATCTGGCCCACGACCCATCCACCAATTTTACAATTCGAGCTTGGCTGGACCGGGCTTTTTGCGGACTTGACCCACACGGGCCACGAGGTGGGCTGGGCTGGATTGGCCCGCACTGTTGACCATCTCTATGTTATATGTTTGCTAAGCTGTGTTAGTGTCGCTGTGGTTGTGGCCTGCTTGTTGTTTCTTTTTCCATTAGTTACGCCTTATTCCAGTATCCATGGTGTTTTGTTCTTAACCACTTTAATGTCCTAACCTCTTATTTAAAATGTATGAATTTGAAAGGGTTTGGAAATATAAATGGTTCTCCCACTTTGAAAATGTCTGATAACTTGCTTTTGGGGTAGCGATAGATGGGTCGTGGTTTTAGGAATAAAATTATCTCTAGCTATGTTCTCTGTTGTTGAGGAATGCCTTGTCCAAAGGAACTTGCTTCGGAAAAACCCACTAAGCATCTGATTGTGGAAGAACATTTGAAGAGCTTTTTGTGAGGCATTGTGCTTTGACTGTTGTGTTTGATTTATGCAAAAGTCATCCACTGTAAATTGAATTGTTTTGGCTTTACAGGTTGTAGCTATGTCACTAAACTCAATGCGCATCCCATTCCGACCTCTACTAAGTATTATGTTGGCGGGGAGGCTAGTAACCTAGATGAATCGTGCGATAGAGCTACTGAACAAGCTGACCGTGACCTCATTGGTAAATTCGATGTCCATGTTGAGGATTTCACGACTGGGAAAAAAAGCATGCTTGATAGATGTACACACCTCTATAGGCTTAATAGAATTGAGCTTGAAGCTGTTGAGAAGGGGATGCCATCAGACATGCCATCTGAAGTTAAGTACCTAAATGCGTGTCCTTCTGTTAGGCACATTACACTTGACTACATGAGCGTCTTACCTATAGTGGTCAAGCACACTCAAGCTTTGTTAACTCTAGTGGAAACCATATGCTTTGATGGTTGTAGCCACACTTCGTGGCTGACAATTACGTACCCCCACAGTGCGAATGGGATAGCATGTATCTTTGGAAATGCATGTGCCACCTTAGTCGAGGCCAAGCAGATCGCCTCTGATGACACCGGAGAAATGAACTTCACATCTTTTATATAAGAGTGTGAAGCCCTATTCAAGATGAAGCGGTTGAGATATATGCTCAAATTAATATTGTGAGTATACACACCTTTTAATATAGTTAGCCACTAGTTTGCACCAAACTACCGTTTACAAACATGCAGGTAACTTTGTGTCATATTACAATAATGCTCCCCTAATTTCCTTTCCCTTACACTTTTTCTCTTCACTAATCTGCTGCTCCATGTTTGTTGTCCTATAGGGTACCATGTCTTACACTCTAACTGGAAAATGTGTGGCTTTTAAAGAACTAATTTATTGAGCCGCTAAGGCCTTTTAACCCCCTACCCTTCTAAGCTAAGAATTTATGGTTTATGCATACAAAATGAATTTTAGTTGTAAAACTTGGTTTGCCATCCAATTATTCGATCCTTGTAATAACCACATTATAACACAACATGTCAGCCCACTACAGTGACTAAATTCAAGCTCTGCATTACAGTGTTATCCACAGGTTTAAGCAAGTTTCTTTTTTTAAAAAAAACATCAAATCTAAACTAGGTTGTTTGTTCTGATGCAAGGAATGTTCAATTTTGAACCCATCATGCATCGCCTGAGCATAACACCATTCCTCTTACAAATATATTAGGGTGTTTATTTATATTGAGTATTGAGACAATATTTACTTTCATTAAAGAAGTATTATTATTTTGGTTAAAGTCTTCCGCTGCAAATAATTTGGTTAGTTAGTAGTTGGTTGTCGGAAGCGTGTTAGTCACGTGGCATTAATACTCCTAAATTACTCAAATATTATTTACTAAATTATTTATTTAAAAGCGAGTAATAACTTGGGGGTGTTACAGATGAAATCCCCAAATTGAAGCGAACATTAAACTAACTTCCATTTAAAATCCTCAAATTAATTAACTTAACCAACTCAATCTTCAAACTCTTTTCCCCTCAAAGATAACAGTTTAGAAAAAAGGAGAGAGAAAATACAAGATAGATATCAAATGCAAGAGTTTTCGGAGATTGAAAAGAAAGAGAAGAAGAAGAGAGAGAACGAGTGAAGTTTCCTTCAATGGAGGAGAGAGAAAATAGAAGAAATGAATTAAGGAGAGAGAAAATGTTAAAGAGTCTTGAAGAGGTCCAAGGAAAGTAACGTCGTTGTTGGCTTCAACCATGAGAAAGAAGAGTTTGGTATGCAATTCACTGGAGAATCACGCGGGAGAAGAAGCGCTAATTTCCACCTGGGCTTGTACGCAAAATTTCTGGTATGGTCGGCCATACATAAGAATTTATGTTCTTGTTATATAATCAAGTAATTAGATTCAACTTGCTTATAATCATTATTCTTGTGGGTTCGATCATATTTGCTTACTGTACTACCTTGTACACCGCGTACTTGCGGTATTAATTTTTATTCTTACTACACTTTCTAATTAGAAATTATTTTTGGTGGATTAATATATACAAACATGTTTTCATAGTTTAACACTTCTCATAAGATACTTGTTTCAATATAATCTCAAAAATAATTGAATGGCGTGGTGAAACAATATAATCTCATAACTCATGCAAATAATTATTCCAGTTTCATATTCCTAGGCTTTTAAACTTATCGAAGACACCGTGAAGCAGGTCAAGTTAATTCAAGAAAAGATAAGATTTGCTCAAGATTAACAAAAAAGCTATGCTGATTTGAAGAGGAAGGATGAGGAGTACGAGGTCGAAAAAGTGTCTGACTCCAAGTTTGTCCGACGAACGGGGTGATGAGGTTTGGAAAGAGAGGCAAACTAAGCTCAAAGTACATTGGACCCTATAAAATTTTGACCAGGGTTGGTAAGGTGGATTATCATTTAGATTACCTAATGAGTTAAGCAAGTTACATAATGTCTTTCATATGTCACAATTGAGGAAGTATATTGCATATTCTCTTATATGTTGCATCCTGAAGCTATCAAATTGGATGAGACCTTGACCTATGAGGAAAGACCGGTTAAGATCCTAGATAACAAAGTCCGTAGTACTGGAAACAAGGATGTAAATATATTGAAAGTTCTTTGGTCAAATCACAAGATCGAGAAAGCGACTTGAAAGCATGAGGACGAAATGCATTACAAAAGTATCTTGAGTTATTCTCTGAGATTAGTAGAGTTGGGGGCGTAACCCACCTTTTAAGGGGGTAGAATGCGATAGAGTTTCGCGGGCTTTTACATTTTTAGAGCATATAGAGTTGTTATGTTGAATCTTAAATGTACATTCACAATTTTAGCATGAAAACAAAGTTTTAAAAGGAATTTTTCTAAGTTTCAGGATAAGACTTCTTTTAAGGGGGTAGATTGTAATACCCCGTATTTTTAGCCATTTATAGAAATTATTTAAAATAATTCGAAATTTTATCTTAAAAACTCATTTTAAATTCACTAGTAGAAAATATCAAATTGCGGTGGTCATTAAGTGGGGTATTGCTGCGAATTTCACCGCGCCGCAAATGAGCATGCAACAATAAGTAAATCTATTATTGCAAAATTAAACCGCCATAATATGCTAACCTATTGTTGCGGTTTCTATCCAAAATCGCTAGGTATTTTTATTATTAAAAATAGAAGACTAAAGAAACCGCAACAATAGGCGACTTAGTAGGAAAAAAATTGACCTTTTGTTATGACAGAAAAAAATTGTATGCAAACAAACCGCAAAAAAACAGAAACCAAACTAAAGGATCAACAACACTAAAAGTTGTAGAACAATACATGAATCAAAAGTAATCACAAATAATCTCGTTAATGTATAAAGATTAAAAAGTCAGTTACATAGATAATACAAAAGATCAAAAATTGCAATGAAAGTATAAATAAAAAAAACAACAGTTACAATAAATTACAAAAATATGTATTAAAAATAAGAAACTAAAAATAAAAAATAAAAAAAGGAAAACAAACGCTCGTCCTTTGCCGAATCTTAAAGGAGATTCTCGTGTCCTTTGCCGGTAAAGCCAAGAAACTTTTCTGAGTGAATGGGAGAGAAGGAGTGAGAGATGAATGGGCGACCTTTGAAGGTAGACCATGGTGACTGTGCACGTACTCATGTAGAACATAGGCGGAGGCGAGAGGGAGGGAGAATGAGGCGAGGGCAACGACGAAGGGTGACCTTTGAAGGTGACGGTAGTGATATAGAAAGCACGAGAACGTGAGTGAGGCCATAAGTACAATTCGAGAGGACGGGGTCGGTTAGAGAGGTTCGTGGTCGTCGGGGAGAGGGGATGGGAGGAACAGAGAGGATGAGAGGAGAGTGAAAGGAAAAAGGGTGAACTGATGAAGGGTTGAGAGGAGAGTGAAGTGAGAGAGAATGAAGAAAACAGCTAACATAATTGAACATAAAACCCTAGTGCGACTTTTATTAGCAAAATCAACCAATTGTTGCGGTTGTCATAAAAAACCGCATCCTTAAATTAATGACAAAAAAATCAATATATTACTGCAGGTTCTTTAATAAACCGCAACAATAGGTTATTCCGCAAACTTTTTTTCCCCTACTCACACAGTATATTGCTGCGTATAGATAAAATCGTAGCAATTCAATAGCCGCAACATACAATTAGTCTACTAGTGATTATTTCAAAAATCACTTTAAAAGGAATCATTTCAACTTTTTTTGGAGGGAAATATAGTTTGAGTTTTAAAGGTTATTTTATTAATTTTTAACAATAGTTGCTCTAGTGATTGTCTTATTTATTTAATTAATTGTTTAAAAAAATATTTGATAAATAGTTTTATAAAATCCAAAATTCATTTTTGGGTAATTAAATCAGATTATACATTTTAATATGTAATTTTCGGAACTTTTTAGGGCATGTTCTCCCCAGCTTATTTTCAGTTCAGTTCAGTTCAATTCAATTCAGTTCAGTTCAGATCAGTTCAGACAAGTTCAATTCAGTTCAGCTCTTGACAATACTTTTACTCTCACATATCACTATTCATTTCAGTTCAATTCAGTTCAGTTCAGATCAGTTCAGTTCAATTTAATTCAGTTAAGCTGTTTTATGCCGAAGAGAACAGGCCCTTAATGTTGTTTTGAAAAATCGGTTTTTTTTAATAAATCCGAAAACTTTGAACAATTAAATTTTTTGATAAAACTTATAAAAAGTCAGAATTTCTATGATCAAATTAGAAAGCATGGGATTTTAATTGATTTGGGAAGATTTAACAATCTCCTTAAAATCAAGCAAAATTGATTTTATGAAAGAATTTTACAAATAAAGGAAAATCCAAATTAAAAAAAATGTTGCACCTACAGCTGCAAGGCAGTTCGGTAGGATGTAAGAAAAGTTTCTGATTTCTATTACCCTAATTTTAGTGAATAAATTCGAAAACTTTGAACAATTAAAATTTTATGATAAAACTTATAGAAAGTCAGAATTTCTATGATTAAATTAGAAAGTATGGGATTTTAATTGATTTGGGAAGATTTAACAATCTCCTTAAAATCAAGCAAAATTGATTTTATAAAAGAATTTTACAAATAAAGGAAAATCCAAATAAAAAAAAAAATAGTGTTGCACCTACAGCTGCAAGGCAGTTCGGTAGGATGTAAAAAAAGTTTTTGATTTCTATTGCCCTAATTTTAGTGATTAGGATGATTTTACCTCTTTTCCTACCCTACTTTACACTATAAATACCCTTCTAATTCTTCATTTTCTCTTCACCAAAAATGTTAAGAGTTCTTAATAAAGTTACCTCTAAAGTGAGTGATCTCTTTGAGTACTTGCTAGTAGTTCTTTTTCTCCACCGAGGAGTTTTAGTGGCAGGTTTTGCAAGTACTCTTTTTTTTCAAATTTGTTTTAATTCCTAGTTTTCTGATCTTTTTGAGTTCTATAAAACATGTTTTTATTGTTTGAGCATGAATCGTGTTTAAAACTAGTTAGTTTAGCATAATCTATTAATTATAGTTCATATATTATTCATCGTTTTGATTAGCATTAGTTTATAATTGTTAGAAGGATTTCGTTGAGCATTCTCTTACTAGTTGATTTTCTTGTTTCGTGTGAATTATCAAGGTACATACGTTTACATGGCTTGATCGCCAATTGCTATGTATACACTAGTTATGTATATTTCAGTAGAAATTATACGTTAGTATTGGTAGTTAGTTTTAGCAGGCGGTAATACCCTTAAGTTATACTTTTGTTATATACTTGGAGAAACTTAAGGGTATTACCGCCCACTAAAACTAACTAACAATACTTATTCGTACAATTTCTACTAAAACATACATAACTAGTGTATACATAGCAATTAAAGATTAAGCCACGTAAACGTATCTTGATAATTCATGAAACAAGAAAATCAACTAGCAAGAGAATGCTCAAGAACGATATCCTCCTGTCAATTATAAACTAATGTTAACCAATTCGATGAATAATATATGAACTCTTAAAAAATATCATGCTAAACTAACTAATTTTGAACATGATTCATGCTCAAACAACAAAAACATATTTTATAGAACTCAAAAAGATCAAAAACTAAGAATTAAAACAAACCTGAAAAAAAGAGTACTTACAAAACCTCCCACTAAAACTCCTCGGTAAAGAGAAAAACTACTAGCAAGCACTCACTTCAGAGAAAACTTTATTAAGAACTCTCAAGATTTTTAGTGAAGAGAAAGTGAAGGATTAGATGGGTATTTATAGTGTAAACTAGGGTAGGAAAAGAGGTAAAACTTTCCTAAATCATTAAAATTAGGGTAAAAAAATCAAAAACTTTTCTTACATCCTACCAAGCTACCGTGCAACTGTAGGTCCAGCAAAATATTTTTTTAGAGAATTTCCTTTATTTGTAAAATTCTTTCATGAAATCAATTTTGCTTGATTTGAAGGAAATTGTTAAATCTTTCCAAATTAATTAAAATGTCATACTTTCTAACTTAATATACATTTCTTAAAAATTTTGTCTTTTTTATAACTTTTAACTAAATATTTTAATTTTTAAATTTTTTCGGTTTTATTTAAAAGATTCCGACTTTTCGAAACAACACTATAAAAATTTCGAAAATTACATATTAAATGTACAATATGATTTTATAACCTAAAATTGAATTTTGGATTTTATATAATTATTTATCAAATATTTGTTTAAACAATTAAATAAATAAATAAGACAATGACTAGAGCAACTATCATTAAAAATCACTAAAATAACATTTAAATTTCAAACTATATTTCCCTTTAAAAAGAGTTTAAATGATTCCCTCTAAGGTGATTTTGAAATAATCACTAGTAGAACTATCGTATATTGCGGCTATTGAATTGCTACGATTTTACTTATACGTGACAATTAGATTAGACGTTAATAATTCATACGAGATTATATCAAATCACATTCTATATATCAAATAACATTCTTTTACATGTAGAGAATATAACCAATAAAGTGTTAATTAACGTATGGATCTTTGCTTCAACAATATACAAGTGGAAAATGTGTAAAAGCCTAGAAGGTAGTAAAGAGGAGAAAACACCAAGAAATCTTGAATCCAGTGGTATGACTTCATATTTTTCACATGGTAGACCAATGTTTAAATTTCGATAAAAGCAAAATTTCAAGAGGGGGAGAATGGAGGTTAGACTTATTGAACCTGAGATAAATAACCTTATGTGAGGGCAGCATAGAGAAGATTTTTCTTACTAAGAGTATTCTCAGTCGTTGCCCTTCTTGTGAGTTATGAGGATAAAGAATATAAAAGTAATATTAGTTTATTAGGATAGAAAAAAAATTGGCTAAAAAATTGACGCCCAGCTCTTCATGATAGACCAAGAAAAAGAGAAGCAAAGAAGGAATTGAAAAAGAGAGAAAATATGGCGGGATACGTAAAAAAAAGAAATAATAAAACAATTAATAACCAGCCGAATCCTTCACTTTAGTTAGGACAGATGGATGCTACCTATGTAGCTTTCCCTCAAACTATAGGACAACCATTAATTATACTCTAACAAATCCCCAAATAGTTGCCTCTAAAAAAAATTAAAGCATGGAAAACGAGGTACAAGAATGAGAAAAAAGAGAAAGAAGATTTAGCCTTGCAAGTGGTTTTAGAAAAGGAGAGTCGCATTCAACGTGCTCCTTGACATATGTACCATTGAGGGGACCTAGACAAACTAAGTAGTCCCCACACAAACCAAAGTCTTGAAAAATAATCTCTCTCTTCTATACTTCCCAGAGTACAAAAGATATTCCAAATTCTTCTAATAATACTACTCTATTCAACCAAACAACTTTCATAAAAAGAGCAAACCAATTTATCAAGCCGCTGGTTTCTACTATTTTTAGACTCCACCGTCTACAGTCTACACTACATTGTAATTTTTTTAGAGTGCTCCCAATGGTTGCCCTCATTGTGGGTTATGAGGAGAGAGAATATAAAAGTAATATTAGTTTATTAGGAGAGAGAAAAAATTTGGCCAAGAAATTGATGCCCAGTTCTTCATGATGGACCAAGAAAAAGAGGAGCAAAGAAGGGAATGGAGGAGAGAGAAAAAAGGTGGGGTAGGTGAAAGAGTGAGAAAGTAATAAAATAATTAATGACCACAAATCATAGGGCAACCATTGATTGTGCTCTTAGGTGCTGTCGAAATCCTAATCATATTAAATTAATTTTTAGGTCTGGACTATGTCCCATGTACTTATATTTTTCATCTATTAATAATTTAAGTTTAAAATAATTACACCATATATTAGTTGGTGTGGTGGTAATATATCTTAATTCTTATTAATAAGTCATTTGGTCCTTTGTCCCTTCAAAAACAAAAAGGTCATTTGGTCCTTTGAACTTCATCTCTTGGTTCGTATTGTTGAACATCAACAATAAAATTTGATTAGTATCAAGAATAATTTGTAACATTATCCCACTAATTACGAAGTAGAGGACTCTAATGATCATGGTGAATTTCGAAATGAGAGATGGAGCAAGTCGATGACCGCAAAAAAGAAACCAAATAAGAAAAATAAACTTTATGGCTAGAATTAGGCATTAACTGCCACATTGCTAATAACAACACATATCTACAATTCTGTGAAAACATAAATCATTAAAAGATGTTAGATTAGATAGTAATAAATCTTTAAAAGTCCTTATTTGAAGTTAGGGGTTCGAGTCTATGTTTCAGCATATATATTTTTTAAAATAATGATCACCCGACTTATTGTGGTTAAGACACACGACAAAATTCTAGTGGTAGATTGACGGTGCCACGTGGCGCATAAACGTTGTCAAGCACGTTTTTTAATATATTTACTAGTTATTAGGCCCGGACTATCCCCCGGGTAAGGAAAAAATTCATTTATTAATATAATACTTTATGATAATAACACTAAATACAACTTAGCCTAGTGGTTAGAACTTTAGTATATGTACTTGAGGATTCGGGATCAAACCCTATACTATGCAACTTCTTAATTTTTTAACTGTACATGAACTACATGAACTAAAACTCCCTAGGGAGAGCACCACGTGGCACAGTTTCTTGTCTTCGCACGCCTTTTAATATATTTGTATAGATTATATAGATGAAACATATTCACAATAATTTATTATGAGTTTAAAATGACTTTATTTTAGGAAAATAATTATATTAAAAAAAACGATTCTAACATATGAAAACTGACTATATCATACAAAAATTTAACTAATCAAAGGTGACTATATCATACAAAAACTTCGTTCTTTTTAAAGAAAAGACTCATATGATTTGAGAGAGATAGAGAGAAATGAAAAGCAAAAGTAGAAAGTGTTGCAAGTAATTAATTATTTCCCTTTTAAGAAAGTGTTGCGGATAAAAAAAAAAACGGAGGAAGTACATCAAATGAAACTAACTATATCATATTGTTCCCGGTGTAATTAGTTATTGTGAACTCAATCCATTAAATTCTTTCATCCGGAAGCACCTATAGATCTACAACGCTAGAACGATGTGTTACCGGATTTCACGGCTCAGGACCAGAACGTGAAATTCATGGTTTGGGTGGGCTGGTCTACGGGTTGAAAAATCTTAGCACACACCGATGTGTTACCGGTTTTCACTGTTCGGGAAACGGTTCTAGCAATTCGTGGGCCTAATGGACCGACATGAGATTTTTTTTTCAAAGTTAGGGTATGTTCTCTTCGGCATAAAACAGTTGAACTGAATTGAACTGAACTGAGGGCCTGTTCTCCCCATCTTATTTTCAGTTCGGTTCGGTCCAGTTCAATTCAGCACAGTTGAGTTCAGTTTTGGCAATATTTTAACTCTCACATATCACTATTCAGTTCAGTTCAATTCAATTTAGTTCAGTTCAATTCAGCTATTTTATGTCGATGAAAACATGTCCTAAATTGAATAGTGACATGTGAGAGTAAAAGTATTGTCCAGAGCTAGGGATGGGCAAAGGTAGGGTCTGGGTCGGGTCCAGCTGGACCCTAGACCCGGACCCTAAGGGTCTGAAAAAATTGGACCCTGACCCGGACCCTTAGGGTCTGGAGGGTCCAGGTCTAAATTTTTTATTTTGCTAAATTTTTAACATTATTAATATCAATAATCATCTAAAATTCGCATGAAACAAACACAAAAAATCGCATGAAACAAACACAACCATATAAATTGATAAAAACGAAACAAACACAAACACAAACTTATAAACTGAAAAAAAATGAAACAAACACAATTCACAAACATATAAACTGAAAAAAAAACGAAATAAGAATACAAACATACAAACTGAAAAAAAACGAAATGAACACAACTTACATAAGAGTTTAGAATGGTGTTTTAGTTTAGGTTTTAGTCTTTTATAAAATCAGTTTGTTTTTTCAAAAAAAAAAGTTAAAATGTATATATTACATAAGTTTAGGGTCTAAGGGTCGGGTCTGGGTCTAAAACTTTAAGACCCGGACCCTAAAAAATTTACTTGGACCCAGACCCGGCCCCGGACCCTTAGGGTCTGAAAAAGTTGGACCCAGACCCTTAAATTAGGGTCGGGTCCAACAGGGTCTGGTAGGGTCCTGGACCCATGCCCATCCCTATCCAGAGCTGAACTGAACCGAAGTGAACTGAACTGAATTGAACTGAATTGAATTGAACCGAAAATAAGTTGGGGAGAACATGCCCTTATATAATCATTTATTATTGTTACATCAAACCTTTAACATTAATTAAAATATATATAATTATTAATATTAATAAATAATTTCATTTTTTTTTTTTGAATTTGATTGAATTATAATATATGCAATTTGATTAAAATATACACGATTTGAATAAAATATAGACAATTTGGTTGAATAATTACTTGAACTGGGCTCGGTTCATGGGTTGGGCTGGACTGGTTGTGAACCAAGCTGGGCGATTTTAGTAGCGGGCTTTCAAAGGTTGGGCTCAAAAAATCTAGCCCACGATCAACCCACCAATTTCACGATTCGAGTGGGGTTGGACTGGGCTTTTCGGGGGCGCAGCCCATACAGTCCAAGAGGCGGGATGGGCTGGATTGGTCTGCAGTATTAGTCATCTCTACTCTATTTAAGTACTAATACGCAAAAAAATGTGAAAAAAATTGAGATGATTAGTTTTATGTGTTTCCGAAAGTACTACAAACTTTGACACTGCACAAATAAAAAAAAAAGGAAAAAAAGAAAAGAAAAACATAAATTTCTTGGGGAAGAGGGAATCAAAACTCTCAAAAGTCCGCATATTACCAGTTTACCAGCCCCTTGTGTTGTCATACGTCACACAAAAACACTCACTACTCACCCCTTAAAATAAAAACCCTGATACTTTCCTCAGCGTTTCTCTCTCTTCTTCCTCTTCTTCTCTCTCCTCTCATCTCCACTAAAAGTGTTGTTCAATTGACGAAGAACTTCAATTTATCAATCATCGTCATTAATCATGCCTTCCACTAATCTACTGCTAGAAGAACCAATTCGGATGGCTTCTATTCTTGAGCCATCTAAATCTGTGAGTTTTTTCCTCCAATTTGATGCGATTCTTTTCATTTTTTTTTTTGTTATTTTTTCTGGATTTTCTGATCTTGATTTGATTGATTTTGTGTTATTGAAGACCTTTTTTCCTGCGATGACGAAGATCGTCGGAACTCTCGGTCCTCGCTCGCAATCTGTTGAAGTTATTTCCAGCTTACTTAAGGCTGGAATGTCAGGTAATCTTTCTACCTTTTTCTCGGAGTTTTGTTAACGATTTTGATGATTTTTGTTTAATTTTGAATGTTTGCAATGTTTTGTATGTAGTGGCTAGATTTGATTTTTCATGGGGAGATGCTGATACACATCGTCAAACTCTCGAGAATTTGAAGACCGCTGTTAAACTTACTAAGAAACTCTGCGCTGTATGTGTTATTTATTTATTTTTTATTTTTTTGTTGTTGCGATAATGATGATATTGATATATAGTGGCTAGTTTACTGACATATGTAACTAACTTGTAAGATGTTGATAGCTATTGTAGAGTTCGTTTTTAGATCAGCATCTTGTGATTAAAAATTTTATTTGTTTTTGAGTGTGAGTCAAAATTTGTTTATTATGAGATGCACTTTTGCTTAAAATGATTGCTAACTGTATTGAAAGATAGGTTGTTGTACGGCTGTTGTTACTTGTTAGTTAGTACTTAGTAGAGATTTATATCTGTTTTTTTGGGTAAAGCATAGAGATTTATATGAGTCTTTCTCCCTCTGCTTTTGTTGATGTGATTGTGAAATGTGACTTCCTTTTTGTCCTTAAACTAGTGATTGATCCTGCATAATGCACGCGATTATCAATATCACTTATTAGTTAATGTAGTAATTTTTTATACAATGTCTTGGGTCGTGGAAGGAGATGATGAAGTAAGTGATGCATGGAATTATAAAGTTTTGAAGGATAGTTAGTACAAAGATGAGATTTTTATGAAAATCAAATGTGTATCTAATCAGGTGCGAGAAATATAATGTGCTAATTATTTTGCTAACAAAATGTGGCAGGAGAGTTTGAGGTTAGTGGTCGCCTGGTTGGTGATGCATGTAATCATACAATTTTGGAGTGTAGTTAGTATGAAGATGATATAGGATGTTAAATGTGTATTATAGTTAGTTGTGAAAACAATGATGTCATAATAGCTAGGATAATAAAAAAAGAGCTTTACCTTTTCCATCTCATAGATAAACTGGAGATATCAATATGTAATCGTTGATTAATCAATACCTCTTTCATTGAGTTTATGGTTTGAGAATGATATCACGTGATTAAAAGCTTATGCTCACAGGTTCGAGCATTTATGACACTCTTTTACCCTCTATATTTTTGAAAGACATCTAATGAAAAATCGTATATTCATGTCTATGACATGGTACCATGTAATTTCAAAATATTGTGAAAGGCTATGCTTTGGAAATATGTACTCCCCGTCTTTTTACTTGCTTAAATTCATCATAAATAGATGTTTCAAATTACTCACTACATTCCCTTTTCTGGCTTGCGGTCCCTTTATCCTCCTGTATGTTCTAGTTAAGCACAATTGATTGGCTTTTTTGGCAGGTTTAGTTTACATTCTATATGCTAGGTGATATGTCATATGTATGAATTTTATTTGTTGTCACAAGTTAATTCTTTCTAGGTGAATTCATTTTTTTTTATCATGTAGGTCATGCTGGACACAGTTGGGGCTGAGCTGCAAGTTGTTAATAAGTCGGGGAAAGAAATCGCTCTTAAGGAAAATGATGTTGTTACTCTCACGCCTGATCTAGAGAAAGATGCCTCTTCAGAGATATTACCCATCAATTTCAATGGACTTGCAAAGGTTAGTCAATGCATCTCACATTTTCAATTTTATCTCTAGTACTCTATAAGTGGAGTGATTGTTTTGTTGGTCTTGGGGTTGTTAACATGTTTGTGGACTTCTGCTGTGTTTCAAAGGCTCCAAAGTTTTCCATAGCATCTGTTTTTATTTACATGTTCAGGGTTAGTGTCTTTAGTTAAAATTTGTTATTCTGATCACCAACATCTTCTATTGTTAACAACCTTTACTAAGAAGTAAGAAATTGAATTTGTTAGTCTAACATAGGATGTGAACTACTTGGATTCCCGGACTCAAGCAGGCATGTATGACACACGTATGGATGAGTGTCAGATCCAAAAAAAATCTTAAAATTCAAGGACTTAGACACACATTTTAGAAGTTTTCATATTTTAGATATGGATTTGGGACACGTTCAAGAAGTTTCCAGAGGGACACAACCTAGTTTTTGATGTCAGAAATATCAGCCACTTGTTGATGCAGGAGTGTTAATTGTATAAGAGTAAATAAATATGACTGTTCATAAAGCCAAAAGATTTTGCTAATAACTTCTTTTTCTGTCAGGCAATAGTAATTATATAGTAAGTGGACTTTAGCTCAACTCAAAGGAAAATAAAATAAATAAATAGTGGATTATATTTGTAAATTGTTGTGAAGCTACAACATTAAGGGAAGAAAGAGGAGTAAGAAGAGATTCACGTGACAAATTGACATGGTCTTCTTGCCAAACTCCCCCCCTCTGCTTTTTGACCCCTTTCACGTATTATTCTATCTAACCATAACATGTCCTCTCTGTTCTTCTCTCTGCAACATGCAAGAGCACTAGAAGCCGGTGAATTATGTGGTAGGCTCACACGACCAAAACCCCAACTTTCCATTCTCCTTATTCTTGTTTTGGTGCCTGAGAATTCAGATCCAGAATATTAAAAACCCTAACAGAGATCTACTTCCTTCCTCTTGATTTGCTGCTAGAATCCCTTTTCCTTCTGACGAGTCCGACCTTATCCTGTGTCCGGACCTGGGTGGTGCCACACTGACATGTTTACGGCCAGGGTAAAAGGCGAGTCTGAGAATCACGGTGGACTCTCATTCCATAGGCTGCTTTAGCCGCCTAAAAATGTTGCTTTCCGGCAAATAATACATTGTATCGGATGCCTTGTTAGAACTTCGAACGTATTTCATGTTCCTTTTCCCCTTGCATCATTACAAGTTTTAGTCCAACTCCCTTTGTGGCTGCACCGTGGGCTGTACTTGTGATATCTGATTTGTACATGGTTAGCATTATGATGGAATGCTTGGAGTGTACGGGTGTTTCATGTATGTGCAAATATTAGTAAGTTTCAATTATTTTAGGAAGACTTATGTTGCTTGATCTACTTAAAAAATCGATACTAATAATATCTAAGTATTTCATGCTTTAGCTGTATGTGTATGGAACTTCAAGTATAACAGGATTATATTTTATTATACTAAGCGCTTATTATTATTTTTTTCAGGTCGTGAAGAAGGGAGACATGATCTTTATGGGTAAATACTTGTTTACTGGAAGTGAAACTACATCTGTTTGGCTGGAGGTGA
This sequence comes from Beta vulgaris subsp. vulgaris, assembly GCF_026745355.1. Classification (NCBI taxonomy): domain Eukaryota; kingdom Viridiplantae; phylum Streptophyta; class Magnoliopsida; order Caryophyllales; family Amaranthaceae; genus Beta; species Beta vulgaris. The sequence continues at coordinate 7,019,924 of NC_079208.1, forward strand.
GTGCCTTTTTAATATCTACCTGTGTTGTTATAGTGTGTGTTGTTATGTTACTCAAACACGGATTGAGTGTCTACTCGGATAAGGGTATCCAAGTGTCAGACTCGGCTATTTTGTAGAAAAAAGTCAAGTTTTTAGTTTAAAATGAAGTATCCAAGTAAAGTGTCGTGTCGGACACGACACGACACGACACCCCTTTTTTGAGGTAAATTAAAGTGTCGGAGTAACAATGATGTGTTGTACTGTTGTTTGGGGTTGAATTTGTGAAGTTTCTTTTCCGAGATCTCTATTGATTGCATGTTGAGGGTCTCATCTAGGAGAGGAATATGGGTTCAACAGTTAATTGACTACAATTACATTTGATGAATATTTTATTGTTAATTTTCTTTTTGTTTCTGAGCTGCTTGTTTTCATGTACTTGGAGTAGGTATCTGAGGTGAAGGGGGATGATGTGGTTTGTGTGATCAATAATTCTGCAACATTGGACGGGACACTCTTCACTTTGCATGCTTCACAAGTTCAGATTGATATGCCTACTCTGTCAGAGAAAGACAAGGAGGTTGGTCATCTTTCTGTCGATGCAGCTATATTGATGTGTTCCGAATCTTTTCTATTGTATGACTATACAAGTTTTATGACGTGGGCATTTTATACTTGTCTATTCTCGTTTTTTTCCTTTTCTTAAGGAAAAAGCTAGAATTTTGGAGTGAAAATGGGGTGATAGTTTTATTTTAAGATTGCCTTTTTCTGTTGAAGCTTTTTTTCGACTTCCTGCAAGAAGTTGATAAATTTCTAGCATATATCTTTGTATTTATACCCCTGCTGCTATTGTGGACCATGCCACAAGATAAATGTTGCTGTATTTATGTCTATGCTGATTTCTGCGGATCTGTGAAGACAGTTTGTGAATCATGACTTGGTTGGGACTGCCAGCTCATATTGTTTTGGGAAGACTGCCATCCATGTTTGACATTAATTCTGGTGATTCCTAATTCTGATGAACTCACCTAGCGGCTCTTTCGCATTATCTTTGTCCTAGGTAGTGGTCTTTGCACCATATGCTTTTAATCATTGCATATGAAAGGACCTGCAGTAGATTTAGTGGAGGTGATCTAAGTCAACAGTTGCATATGAGACATTAAAGTGGAGAGTAAAGTGGAGAGGAGAAGGTTAAGAGAATATAAGCTGGGTGCTAGGGCACTTGTCTCTGGTATGAATTTGTTTCATAGCTCAATAGTGTGTATGAGGTACCAAATGAAGAGAAGGTTGGAGAATGGGAGCTAGATCCTAGGGGAATTGTTGACTGATATGCTGACTCAGAGATGGCCAATTTTGAGTAACAGTTGTCACGTATTCTAGATTGACATTTAAGTTCATGATTGTGTTATTTTGCTCTTTATTTATATCTAAGGGTCTTTCCACCTCTGCTAGCTTATATTCATTGGTTTAAAATTATATTGATGGTACGTGTTTTTCGTTACTTCATACTTCACTTAGAATTGGTTAAGCAACATCTTGGGAGCTGAGAGAGATTTGAGTAAGACAAAGAATCATGTCTAATTGCAAAGTTATGCTGAACTTGGAACTGGTTTCTTGAGTAGCTCCTAGGAATTAGGGAACATCTAGGATTAAGAGCAAGATCTGGATTGACTAAAAATGTATAAGATTTGCATCTCTATTCTAGTTGGTTTTGTCAATAATATGCATTAACAGAATGATAGCAGGAATATCTAGCCTTTGGAGTCTGGACGAGGGATATGACATATACAAGGAGCAGTTAGACAAATTATATCAAGGTTTTTGTTTACTTCTTTGATAGAATTAGTTGCAGGTAGAATGAAGTAGAAGTTGGGGGGTCTCCATTGTTGAAAATTCATGGTGATAGGTGGCAGGTCTAGTGGCTAACATGTAATAGGAGTTTTTTTTTGGGTTCAATACTCGTAGGTTTCTTTCTTTCTTCTTTTTCTCTTCTTTTTGATAGGATTTTGTCTAATTTTTTTTCGTACCTTCTATCCCAAATAATGCTTCATGCATGACTTTTGAGTTAAATTTTCAAAGTTTGACCCATCTTTGTAAGAAGAAAAATTAAATTGCAATTTTTTGAAATCCCACTTAATTACCTTTGAATATATACAAGTATGTCTTATTTTAGTGACATGGAGTTAGTCAAAATCATTGTCAAAGATACACCTTGGAGACACAAAATGATAAAAGGTCTAAAGGGACAATGATTTCTGTGGATAGGGAGTATGAATTATTGTTTAATACAAAAGTCCATGTATACAATCACAAGGTGGGATGTAAAAAGTGTTTCGTTAATATGCTGGAGGCCTGGAGCCATAATAAATTCTGTTATTGAAGAAGACATAAACTTGTTGTAAGTTTAAAATTTGAGTGGCAGTAATACTGTATATTTGAGGCAAGATCTATAGATGGAACTCATGAGATGCACATAGGTTTGAGGATGTGTAGACGATATTGTGGGCTTAGATATTTTTTGTGAAGTGTCAAGTCAACGTGGATATGCATTGCAATTAAATCTTTGAATGTTAGAGTGCAATAAGTTAGCTTGTGAGGTTGATATTTGTATATTTCATACTTCCGCTGTTCCATATCAATTTCAATATTTCGTTGGGTAATAGGTTCTCTCTATCTCTCACCTAATCACATGTGTCCCTCTTTTTATTTCTATCTACCTCACTCCTCTTCACATGCACTCCTTAAAACTCTGTCTCCCCCTATGGGGCAATTAGTTTGGAACCTATTGTTCAGGTGCGTTTGTAGCTAGGTAATTCATCTTATTTTATTTTTTCTTTTAAGTATGAAATAACATTCAATAGTTTCAGGAAGCAAGACTTCAGGTTCAATATGGTTTTATGTCCTTTTTTCCTGGTAGGAAAAAGTAGAAGTAGAATGGATTGGGGACTTGCAGTTTCCAATTTTCATGTGGATCTTTGATGTATATTATGGATTTCAACTTAAGTAGCACTTCAAGGGCTCCTGTGATATTAGTTCCATGTGGAGGATGGTGCATGTTAAACATGGAAATAAATCCGGCGTTGCAAATTTTATTGAGGGTTGTATAATGTGGTGTCTTACTGAGAAAGTATGTGAAGTACTAGTTGATGTGGCTATAAGACAGCTAACTACCACAAGAACTATTTTGCCAAACTCTGAATCAACTGAAGTGGCATTAGGATTTAATCTAGCTGATGTGAAATTGATTAGGCTCAAAGCTTTCTTTTAGGGGAATGGAAGTCTAATTGGGTAGACTGGGTTGTATTGTGTATGGACTCATTCTTTTGTCTATTTAGTCATTTCATGCAATTCTCTTGACAAGGTTGGTTTTTATGCTTGATTCTGCATATTACCTTTAGTTTTACTGTTCTTATTGGAGCAATTTTTGTCCTTTAAAATTCTGTTCAGGTTATAAGCTCATGGGGTGTCCAAAACAAAATCGACTTTCTTTCACTGTCATACACTCGTCATGCAGAAGATGTTCGCCAAGTAGGTGGTGCAATATGGTTTTCCTTTGACTAATCTGTTCCTAAATAATTTTATTGAACTTCTTTTGGCTTTTGTATAGACGCGTGAGCTGCTGGCGAGTTTAGGTGATCTTAGTCAAACTCAGATTTTTGCCAAGATTGAAAATGTAGAGGTAAGAGCTGTATTGTTATTTACCTGATGGCCTGACTGGAATATGGTTCTAGAAGCTACTTTGTTGACTTCCAGGCATATAGCATAATCATTGAATATGTTGTCTAATTTTTGGATTCTGAACTTTTTTTTTTGCTTAGGGTTTGACCCATTTTGATGAAATTCTACAAGAGGCAGATGGCATCATTCTTTCCCGTGGAAACTTGGGCATAGATCTCCCTCCTGAGAAGGTCTTCCATCTTTGTGAATGCTCTTCTATGATTGCTTCTTCTCCTCTATATGACTCAAGCATGCTCAGTTTGTGGAACATATGGACTGTTATCCACTATGTAACTTATATTTTACTGTTCCTGTGAAGGTGTTCTTGTTTCAAAAAGCTGCTTTGCATAAATGCAATATGGTTGGGAAGCCCGCTGTGGTTACCCGCGTTGTTGATAGCATGACCAATAACCTCAGACCAACGCGTGCTGAGGCGACTGATGTTGCTAACGCTGTATTGGATGGTCTCTGATCTTGGCTATTTAATTCTTATATACATTTATGGTTTGTATTCTATTATAGATAAGTTGCAACTCATGATTTGATTAAATATGTTATTGTTTCAGGAAGTGATGCAATTCTTCTTGGAGCTGAGACACACCGAGGTTTATATCCTGTTGAAACTGTTAGAACTGTTGATAGAATTTGTTTTGAGGTAAGCTGAAATAGTTTGGGCTTTTTTGGCATGCATGATTCCATTTTCAAATTGTCTTTATACATGTCGTTTGCATTTTTATAAACCTCCTTAAATGTATAATGTAGGCTGAAAGGGTGTTCAACCAAGATCTATACTTCAAGAAAGCTGTCAAGTATGTGGGAGAGCCTATGTCTCACCTGGAATCTATTGGTTCTTCTGCTGTAAGCTCCATCATTCTAAAATACCTTTCACGTTTTATAACTTTTTTGTGTTCTTTCATGTAAATTTTTTGTATTCTTGCTCTCTGCAGGTGCGTGCTGCGTTGAAGGTAAAAGCGTCCGTTATAATCTGTTTCACCTCTTCTGGGAGAGCTGCAAGGTATATTTGCAAACTTATATCTGACAATTGAAATTTTAAGGTTATGACTTATGATAGATCCTCATCAACCCCTCCCCCCTCCCCCCTCCTTCCAAAAAAAATTAAAAAAACACCTTGAAATCCAAAAGTTTAGATAGGACAAAAGGTATCGTTAAAAACAGGCTAAAGTTCAAATGGAATACAGGTAATGCTTGTGCCCATGGTTTAGGTATGATAGTACTTTGAGATATATCAAGTAGTAGCTTTATTGCGAAATTCATGGTCTTTATATATTTATGTTGGTTGCAGGTTGCTTGCAAAATATAGGCCACCAATGCCTATTCTCTCAGTTGTGATCCCCCGTCTTAAGACAAATCAACTTAAATGGAGTTTTACTGGTGCTTTTGAGGTAAGCAGGCTGGAATATGATTGTGTTCTAGTCAGCTAATAATAGATATTGACGTGGTCATGTTTTACAGGGCATGCGTGTTGATAATCCAATATTTACGCTGGTACTCATTCCGTCCCAAAAAGTTGATTATGCCTCAGAATTAAAAACCATTAAAGACAAATTACTTGCTGTATTGGTTCCTTTTACTGACCATACATATATATATTTCTATGTATCAACTCCATTGCAACTTTGCCAAAAGAAAACTGTCTATTGAAATGGAACTTAAAATATGGTATGGACAACTAAACTTATAAACGATCAAACTTTTTGGGACGGAGAGAGTACTTTCATTGTCTACTCCAGTAAATGACTGTTAGGGTGCTAAAAATGCTTTTTAAGCACCATAGACATAAGCATATCTCATTTAACAACACAAGTCATGGAATTATCATTTATTATGGCGTATTTTGTCCTTGACTATCAGTCCTAAATCATCAAGTCGCTTGGGAATTTCATTTTTGTATTTGTGATGTTTTCTGCTGTTCTGAGCACATATATCTGATTTTATTGAGTATTAAGTTATACTATTTGCAACGATTTTCACGTTGGTTCAGGTGTTGTGAAATTCCCCAATCGATGGGGCCTTATTGAGGGATTCTATTGTGTGGAGGCTCCTAATGTTTCTTGTGTCTCTTCTGATTTGCATTTGTGATGCAGTTTGCTTTGCAAGATGTCATTTACACTGTTGGTGTTTTCTTTTCTTATAATTTCAGGCAAGGCAATCACTGATAGTTAGAGGCCTTTTTCCCATGCTTGCTGATCCCAGACATCCTGTAAGCTATTATATCGTTCTTTAACCTGGAGTTATCTGCTCAATATTTTTCTCGTCCTTTTTACCCCTTGAATAAAGATAAATGAGATTTTTCACCTTCTTTTATTTAATTCAAACATCTTTAATATGCAGGCTGAGTCTACGAGTGCGACAAATGAAACTATCTTGAAGGTTGCGCTAGATCATGGGAAGGCATTGGGAATCATCAAATCACATGACCGAGTTGTCATTTGCCAGAAGCTCGGTGATGCATCTGTGGTGAAGATCATTGAGTTGGAGGATTAGATCTTATACTACGCCTGAATATTTTTGCTGTTTTATAAGTGTTCTAAGGTTGGTGAGGGAACTCCTTGATGCCATAATCTTAACGAAGCCAGTTTAAGAAATTTGATTGTAGCCGGCTTGCAGAATCTTATAACATAAAAGTATCTGAACAATGTGTACCCTTATGAAAGTCATGTATATGACATGACTCCCATTTTTTTGGTAAATGGCACAGATCACTATTTTGTCAATGTGTTTACAAGCTTGTTTTTGTTTCGTCTGAATTGGAGATCTATAATTTCGTGGTGGATTTTTTGAATGATGTGTTTAGTAGCCTTTTAAGAGGTTCATATTATACTTGGTACCTGATATTTAGACGCTCGAGGCTTGTATTGCTGGGATATGGACCGTACTGCAACAGATACATTTTTATTGATGACGATATTCTTGCGGATCATTGAACTGTACTTCCTCCGTTCTTTTTATCTACACATTGTTGTAAATTTGCGCTATGTACATAATCCCGTTTCCTCAAAATACGGTGGAGGAATCCTCCATTACATGAGTTGGAGAGTTAGTGGCTTATTGCTTATCAGTTAGCATTTATCACATAGCATATTACAAAAAAATGTCCAAAAATCGAGTTCATCTTGGATGTCGTTCAACTTGTAAATTGTAATGGTTCTAGCAGGAATAGAAACTAGCTAGGCTTTTCAACACCAAAATTTAGGGTCTTACGAGTTACGATGGCTAGGTTCGCCTCTGGATCTTTTTCATAATTGAAACCAATTGTATAGTTGGCTCTGAGCCTTCAATTGAAGTTGCAATGCTTCAGATTTTTAGGGTTCCATCAACAAGGCCATCAACCACTATTGTAACAATTCTATCTTAACTCCACAAGTGAATTCATTTCTTTTAGCATGAGAAACATGTCCTTTAGGTTTTTACACCTTAGAATTTGAACACGAGCTAGTCAGCCTTGTTTTTGGGATTCCTTTACACGGCAATGGTGCACGATACTTGATTAGATATCATGCATTGAGAGGAAAAAGTGTGAAAAAACCAAAATCGTGCTCAAGTATGGAATATCACAACTTACAAGCTGGTTAATCAAATACTCCCACAAGTTTTTATTCATTTACTCATTTTTTTTTTTGGAAGGTCCTTTATTAGTTTATATGTTTCTTTTGTTTCTATTTTTGAAATGGGCCCATTAACTTTTCATGATATGCATTTTCAACTTTAATATAAATTAATTTTTTCTCTTCTTTTTATGTCTTATATTACTTTTTTTTTCTAAAACTCTGTGCAAAAGAAACGGGTAAACTAATAAAGATCGAGGGAGTACTTCGAACTAACATGTCGTCATATTAAAAAAATCATCTATTATGGATATGGACATTGTCTTACGTACACATGATTAGACTGATATAATTAGTTGTTTCCTCAAATAAATATATTCATCTCATATTCATGCCATTGAGTTTGGATCATTATCATTGTAAAATCCATTTATTATTACTTTTATGAAAAAAAGTCAAAAGTTAATGATACACATGCTCCACTATAAGTAAAGGATACTAGCTTGGGAACTATAAGTATCAATTCAAAAGGTTTTTGAGTATCTTTTGAAACCTCAATTATAGTGGTACCATGAAGAATCAATTTTGAATTTTATACATGCTCAGCTATAAGAATTCTAGATAATAATATACATGCTTCACTTATAATACCACCCCTAATCTAGGTGCAACAAATCAAAAGGTTTTTACAAGTCCTGATACTAGTTGTTGGAAAAGAACATCTTGTATGTTTAGCTAAAGGGCATATACAACATATGTTTTCAACTAGACAATCTTTTGGAGAAACTCTTGGCGTCTCATTATTGGAGTCTATTTTGGAATTCAATAGGGGTATTTTAGTAATTTTATAGGTTTGAGGTACCAAAGTTAAGTATAAGCCGGTATCAAAGCGCAGTCAAATTGATATTAAAGTTACACTTTGGTACCAAGTAAGAGTTACTTTGGTATCGGTATCACGATGACTATTTTAGTACCAACTTTGCGGTGATTTGTAGCTGACATTTACTTTGGTACTCAAACCTATCTATGAAATTACTTTTAGTACCCTTGTTGAAGTACAAAATAGACTTCAACAATGAGATGTCAATCCAAGGTCCAATATTTGATATCCAATAAATGATTAAAACTCTTTATTTTACTGAAAGATAAATGCTTAAGTCTGAGATGTCATAGTTTGGCTTCTTCTATAGCAGTAAGACACTTGTTAAATGTTACCACAACAGGAGAATCAACCTTTGTGGTGAGAAGATTTGAAGATAAGTTGTACAACCCTTGTTCCAGTTCACCAAGAACAATGTGCTTCTTCGGACAAAGGTCATGAACCACACATGCATCATGAGTGAAGGAGATAAAATAAGGTGTAACTGTGTGCAACTTAGAGATTGATATTAGATTGAACTAAAATCCAGGCACTTGTAACACATAGTGAAGAACAATATTGGACCTTAATAAAACAATACCAATATGCTGAACTTCAACCTTTGTGCCATCAGGTATAGTAATGTACTGGCACAATCCATGTACATGTTCATAAGTGCTAAACATATTCATTTTAGAACACATATATATGATCAGTTGCCCTGCTATCAAGGATCCACTTTGTGCTTAAAGAAGATTAAATGCAAACTTTATCTGCCAAATGAGAACTTGCTGATAGACCAATGGAACTAGAACCTCCAGCATTATGTTCCTCTTGGTCTGCAGAATGATGTCTGTTAAGAATATCCATGAGTTGGGTGTATTAATTAGCAGTGAGAGTTTTCATTGCTCCAAACAGGATGATGAGAAGTATCATCATATTGGAGACTAGAAGTGGCATTAGCAACAACTGATCTCATGCCTTTCTTCTGCTGAGATGGAAAGCGATATAGCTTAAAGCACATGTCTACTGTATGATTAGTCATCTTACAGTTTTCACACAATAATTGCGTCTCATAATTGTGATTTGATCTTCCTTCGTTATGACCTTGTTTACCAGAATTAGAATGAGAATTGCCATAATATTTTGCTTTAGGCTTAACTTATACTTGTCATTAAAAGAAGATTTAGTACTTTAAGAAGATCTAACTTCCTTAAAGAATTACAAAGAAAAATCTATGATTTAAGTTGTAATTACCACTTTGAAAGAAGAAAGATAAACAGGTAAAATGTGTGTCGAATAATAGAAGATATTCAAGATATAAACCTGAAACTTGCTTGCATAATATCTCAAGCGGATGGATGTTGCTCTGATACCATGATGAAATCTTCGGCTTTGAAGATCAATATTCCATTAGAGAACAAATAAGAAACTAAAGAGAATTGTAGCTTAGACTATAAGCTAGAGAGAAAATCAGGAGCTAACTAACAAATCAGTGTCACTCCGACACCTTCATTTACCTCAAAAACAGGATGTTGTGTCATGTCATGTCCGCTATTAAGAAAGGATGCTTGCTCAATTTTGTATTACTTGCAACTTTCCCTTAGCATAAGAACCAATGTAAGTAGAGAGATAGAGAGACATATAAAAGGACCCCATATGCTAAGAGAAAGAAAGAGAGAACTAATATATTACAAAACATGGAAAAAGTTACAAGTAAAAAAAAATGGAGGAAGCATTTAACAAGAAGAGAGTATAATGTTGGTTATATTAAGATATTAATCCCTTCCGCTATTTACCGCTTGTGTTATGCTGTGTAAAATTAGCAAACTCCTGACCAGCAACCTGCACAAAAGGGACCCACCCTAGAGGTTTGGGTGGTATTTCCCCCTCCGAAGCTTAAGTCAGATGTCAGGGATGTACAGGAACTTTTAGAGAGAGAAAGTAGAGAGAGAGAGAGAAGAAATTATGACAGAGTAACAGTACTATGCTCTGAAAAACGTACCTTTCACCCTGAAATCAAGGACTATTTATACTGTTTGAAATGACTGCTGTGCCTTGATGTCACCCTAATTTGGGAGCATCTGATTGGCTAATCAAACTAGCGGGACACGTGGCAGTAATTGATTGATCAGCACACCTCACTTTCATAAAAAGGTGTAGATCATTTTTACTGGGCCTAAGTACGATTTTTGGGGCCAGAAGAGGGGCCTCTAGTACACTTTCTTCAGAGAAACGTACTTTTAGGCCTGCCACTTCCAGACCCTTTGTACTTTTACCCCTCTGCATGTATGCCACATGTAGGGCTCTGATGGGGCCACGTGTCAGCACGATAGCCGTTGATTTTTTAGGCTACAACATTTGCCCCTTAAAAGAGGGAGTTATTATCCTCTAGGCGCCAAGACGGTTAATCTTCCTCTTTTAACCGACCTGGAACTGCCCTTCCCTTTATTCAAAAAAGAGGCGCGATTTTGCCGGTCTCCATAGGTCAACCCTAGGCATAACGGTCACTTTTCACCGGATGAGGAGGTCATTTTCACCCCTCTATAAATATGTGCCTTAGTCGCTCCTGGAATCATTTTAACATCGCTGAGAAATTTTCTAGAGAGAGAGACTCTGCAAAATTTTTACTGAACTTTTAGAGAGAAGAACAACTCCCGTCCAAGCTCTTACTTTGCTCGTCCGAGGCCTCAAGTCACCTTTGACGCTCGTCCAAACTTTCCTCTACAGGTATATTCTCTACTCTTTCTTGCTTTCACACATATTTTAAGAAAATGAGCTCGTCTTCTTCATCGAACAAACCCGGCCGCTCAAGGTTGGTACTAGCCCTAGAACAGAGGGCCTATCTTCTTCGGCATCTTCTAGAGTTGGACCCATCTTGGCCGGACATGCATTCTTTTTCTTTTCTCATGGCCGGCTAAGTCAGACGACCCAGTCTTTACCTGTGCAGGGTAATCTGGCTCGTGTTAAGCAAACAGCTCGTATCAGACGAGGAGTTAACCTGCCGGCCTCCAGCTCGGAAATGGAGGCATCTACAGGGCGAAATCCTGCTGACGGGGAGCGAGAAGTTCAAAGCGCTCGTCCAGCAGTTCCAAATCCGTCTCCTGAATATGTTCAGGATGAACATGTTAACAGAGGCTCTCCAGACCCCAACCCGTCCACACGCGAGACGGTCTCGGATGAGCCAAGGACGGCCAGCTCTTCCAACCTTGCCAGTGATTCAGAAGAGCCGTCGACAACTTCGTCTGAAATAAGACGACGGCTAGGTCCCCTCTCTGACCCTAGGTTCATCCTGGCCGATAACACTTGGCTGGGACGATTAGGTTCAGACCTTAGCTCCTTTTCAACAGCCATGCCTATGCCGGGCTACAAATTCGTTCTCCCTGGCCGGGAGGATACCATCTTTAGTGCCCCTCCTGGCCATTTTTCTGTTTATCGGCTGGCATTAGATGCCGGCCTCCGTTTTCCTCTCCACCCTTTCATCAGCCAACTGCTCCATTATTTCGGTATAGGACATAATCAACTTGCCCCAAACTCTTGGCAAAACATCCTGACCTTTCTAGCCGTGTGCAATTTGAAAGGGAAGAACCCTTCTCTGGCTGCCTTCACCCACATCCATTATGTTGCCAAGGTTCCTAGAGCTGTCGAAGGGAGCTGGCTGAGTGTATGCAACCGTCAAGGTTTCTTGACGTCTTGGGATAAAACATCCAAGATGCACTCCTGGAAGGGTGAGTTCCTCTTCGTCCAGGCGCCCAGCAAAGCGGTGGCAAGCCGGCTTCAGTATTTTAGCCGATCTGCCACTAATACTGGACGAATGGCTTCGTATCTGGAACTAGAGGATAGCTCTGCCGAGGAGATGGTGGAGTATTTCCGGGTTTCAGAGTATGCCATGGAAGACGTCTCTTTCAAGGGTCCGTCCAATTGGATCCCTTTCAAAGAGATGTTTTACCATGATAATTTTCTTGTCGCTGCCGGCCTGCGGCAGGACGAGGACAAAGGTATAATTGCTAATGATTCTCTAAGTAAAGTCCCCGGCCTGCGCGTCATTCGTCTAATACCTGCGGTTTTGTTTTTCTCTTTTTTTTTTTTTTTTTGCAGATTCAGCCAGAAGTAAACTCAGAAAATCTTGGACTGGAGATATGAGTTCATCCAGATTTGCGGATACTCTCTGGAAAGAATACAGCAAGTCAGGTGCTGAGAAGAGGGCTGACACATTGGTAAGATTTCAGTCAACTTTTTTTTTTTTACACAACTGGATGAACTGCTTACTTGAGAGGCAACTCGTCCAAGGTGACTTTCGGACGTGCTGCCCTATCAAGGAGCAACTCGTCCAGACATCGACTGGACGAGCTGCCTCCTTGAAGGGCAACTCGTCCAAGTTATGTCTGGACGGGCTACGTCTTCGAACAGCAACTCGTCTGGACAAGGACAGGACGAGGTGCTTCTTTGAAATGCAACTCGTCCAGTTTATTGATGGACGGACTGCTTCTTGGGAGAGCAACTCGTCTGGACTAGGACAGGACGAGCTGCTTCTTCGGAGAGCAACTCGTCTGGACTAGGACAGGACGAGCTGCTTCTCGTCCGGATTATGTCTAGACGAATTCCTTCTTCGCGGATAAACTCGTCCGATTTTTCTTGGACGGTCTGCCTCTTTGCAGAGCCACTATTTCTCTTTTCATGCTTCTAGTATCAATAATTTATAGAAAAATGACCCAACGTCAAAGGCATTGGCCGAGAAAGCGGCAGCAAAAAAGCGGCCGGCTGGGGCCAGCGAGGCACCCCCTCCAAGAAGCCAAAGGGGTTTACAGCGAAAAAGAAGAAACCAACACGGCCGGTTCCTAAGGTCGTGATAGATCTCCCGGCCAAAGAGGAGGCCAAGGAAGAACCGGCCGAGGTCGGCCCCATGGCTCTGGTAACATATGCTGGGCCTGCTGAGCAGCTTGCAGCGCCACAACCTGACGAGGTTGTTATTTTGGATGACGCTGGTCAGTCTTCTCAGCCGGACGCGGCTGCTGATGGGTCTGCCTTTTCTGGGCCAGTGGCCAAGCTGGTAGAGCAGATGCCCACTGCTTATAGGACGGCTTCCCGTTCTTCTGGTGAGTCTTATTACTCAAACGTAGTTAGAACGCTACGGGTTGGCGGGCGTCCGATGAGTCCGTCAACCAAACAAGCCGTTGTAATCCCCATCAGATGTACTGACGAGTCTAATCTTTCAGATAAAGGGAAGAGTCCAGCTGTTGACGGCTCCCCTAGCCTCTCTGACGACGAATCTTCTCCAGCTTTTGGCAAGATGTCGTCGTCCGACCGTGAGAAGCTCAAGACAGAGCTGTTCAAGTGCTTCCCTGAACCTTATATTAAGGGGTTAAGGGGAGCATCGTCTGGACATGTAGGTTACATGTCTCAGCTTGCTGCCGAGGTACATCCTTTTCTCCTTAGACGCTTATGTTTTATACTTGGCATTTATTTACTTCTTTTTCATCCGTCCTGACATGCCTTATCCTTTCATGTTTTCAGCTTTTTGCTCGCAGCATGATAACAGAAGACTGGGCAAAGGAGCTCAGAAAAGAAAACAAAAAGCTCGTCCACGATGTGACGGCGGCCGCTGACCATGCCCAGTTTGCTATGGCCCAGCAAGAGGTGTTGCATCAGCAGACCAAGATTGCCCTGGAAAAGCGGTCAGCTGAGCTGGAATCCCAGATCAAAGTCTACCTCCTTCGGTTGACGGAGATGCTGGACGAACGGGCATCATTGGAGCGTGCCCTGACGGACGAGAGGAATTCAGTCATGACAATGGCTGCGGACTTCTATAAAGAGAATCTTGTCCTGAAGGTCAAGAACCAAGCCCTTCGTGCTGAGGTTGCAGACACAGTGGCTGCCGCCAAAGAGGCTATGAACACCGTCATAGACACCTCAAAGGAATGGGCGGTGCAGGCTTTTGGCATGATGGCCGAAGAGGAGGATATCCCCAGATATACTCGTCGGCTGGAGTTCCAAGAAACTTTGCATAAGGCGACCATATCTGGAGCCGACCCTCCCGTCTTTGAAGAATCTTCTGAGGATGAAGAGGGAGAGGACGATGCGGAGGCCCAGGACGAAGAGGACAATGATCCTCCTGCCGCCTAGTTCTTTTGTTGTATCTTGGCCGTGAGCCACTTGTAACTTTTTCTTTTTTGTACTTTGTTTTTAGATTAGATTGTAACCATCCCTTTCATATATGAAAAGCTGTCTTTTTCAATCTCTATTGTGCTATGCTTTACTGTTTTTGACGTCTTACATTACAATCCCATATTTGTACCAAGTACAAAAGGTACTCGTCATAATATCCTTCTGACGATGCAATCAGCTCTTTTGGCCGATTACATTAAGACCTTCCTTAATGTCTAAGTATAAAAGTAATTCGTCAACATAGTTTGCTCGGCCAAAACCTGGGTAATCATTCGTCATTGGACAAAGACTTAGTCAATTTATAAATTATGCCCCTATATATGCCCCCCTTCTTGGACGAGGAGTTTTTATAACTTTCCACTGTTCAAGAAGGAGTTAAGACCATAATTTTTAAATAACTTGAACGTTTTTCCAATAGTGATTGTAACTCGTCCATCTTTGTTAAATTATGAAATAACTTGTTCCTTTACTAAGGTTGTTATTTCGAAGTTTTGTGGCTGTTGACGGAAAGTAGGACACCTTTACTAAGGCGTCCTAATCCTAGCCGACCTTGTTTGGAGGTGTTCAACTCTTTAAGTAAACACCGGCCAAATCTTGCATATTATCCATTTAAGGACGATAACATGTTCGGCCGACCTCCTAATGAAAGGTGCATTGTCTTTTGCTTTGTTAAATTTAATTGACTTTGGACGATTGTATAACTTTAAGCAAATAAATCAACAAGTATAGAGAAGTAGAGCTGTATTATATGAAGTTTGCTTGACGAATAGTCAAGATACATGTATACATTCTACTTTTTCTTTGTAATGCATTACCAAAAGATTACAATTTAGCTGGATGCCCTAAACAAAGTATTTTTTCAAAGTGTCAGAATTCCACGTCCTAGGAATAGAACGCTCGTCCAATCCTTCTAGACGAAAGGTGCCATTCTGAACTACTTCGATTATCTTATAGGGTCCTTCCCAGTTAGGAGTAAGCTTGCCTAACTTTTGGCTCGGCCGACCGCTTCCATTTTTCTTAGGACGAGGTCTCCCAGCTTTAACGGACGTCTTGCAACTCTTTTGTTGAAGTCTCTTGCCATTCTCAACTTGTATAGTTGCATCCTCAGCAGAGGTTGCCCCTGACTTCAGGAACTAAGTCCAAGCCGTCCTAAGAGCTGCCCAGTTAGCTTTCTGATACATCATTACCTTAAAGTGGGTTCTTCAACCTCAATGGAGGACGGCCTCAGAGCCATAAACCATCATAAAAGGAGTCTCTCCGTGGAATTCTTGGCCGTTGTCCTTATTGACCATAAGACCAGCTGCAATTCTTCTACCCAAAGCCCCTTAGCATTGTCCAACTTCTTTTTTATCCCGGCCGAAAGAATCTTGTTAAAAGCCTCCACTTGCCCATTAGCCTGTGGATGAGCTACGCTGCAAAGTGAGCTTTGATCCCTTGGTCAGCCAACCATTGACGAAGCTTGGGTGTTTCAAATTGCGGCCCATTATCAAAGACGATCGACTGGGGCATGCCAAACCTTGTAATCAAGTTCTTCCAGATGAACCCTTTGACGTCATTGGTGGTGATGCCCCTTAATGCTTCAGCTTCAACCCATTTTGTAAAGTAGTCTACAGCTACTATTACAAATTTCTTCTGGCCGGCAGCAATAGGGAAAGGCCCAAGGATGTCCATCCCCCATTTAGCAAAGGGAAGAGGAAAGAGAATGGGCGTCAAGTAATTGGACGGCTTTTGATGGATATTACCATGTTTTTGGCAACTATCACACTTCTTGGCATAGAGCAGTACATCTTCTTTTAAGGACGGCCAAAAGTAGCCCGTCCTGAGAGCCTTTCTGCCAAAGCTCTTCCTCCAATGTGAGAAGCACAAGCTCCCTCATGCAACTCCTTCAAAACGTCCAGACCTTCCTTTCGGCTGATGCACTTGAGAAGAGGCCGATTATAGGATTTCTTGTATAGAGTCTCATTCCACAATTCAAACCACTTGTCCCTTGCTTTCACATACTTGGCCTCAATGGGATCAAGAGGCAGACGGCCGGTTTTCTTGAATTCAATGATTGGACTCATCCACTCATCTCCGGCTGAGAAACAGTACTTCTCCGGCCTCTATGCTCTTGGCCGCCTTTACCTCCCAGAAGACTGTTCTAGGAACATCTCCTTCAGCCGAGCTGGCCAGTTTAGAGAGGGCATCAGCTTGATGGTTCTCTGATCTGGGCACCTGATCTAGGACGAACCTCTTTAAAGACTTGATCTCTTCCTTGACCAAATTCATATACTTGCTCATGGACGCTTCCTTGCATTCAAACTCACCATTGACTTGACTGACAACCAGCAGAGAGTCAGTTTTAGCTTCAATTTCCAAGGCCCCAGCCGCTTTGCACATTTTTATGCCGGCTAAGAGAGCTTCATACTCTGCTTCATTATTGGACGCCTGGAATTTGAACTTCATAGCATATTCAAACTTATCCCCTTCTGGAGATTGAAAAATGATTCCTGCCCCACATCCGTTAGCAGTTGAGGATCCGTCCACCATAAGGGTCCAATGACGCCTTCCTGCCGCCGGTCTTGGACGCTTTCTACGTAGGCCGAGTAACTCTACAATAAATCAGCCAAAGCTTGGCCCTTGATTGCCTTTCTAGGCTCAAATGTTAAATCAAACATATTAAGCTCAACAGCCCATTTTAACATCCGGCCAGACGCATCCATCTTATGCAACACTTGCCTAAGCGGCTGATCTGTATATACAAGAATGTGTGTAAGCCAAGAAGTAAGGCCTTAACTTCCGGCTAGCCATCACAAAGCCAAGCCGAATTTTCAATGGACGAATATCTGTTTCTGCATCTTTCAGCACATGGCTCACAAAATAGACGGGTATTTGACCGCGTCTCTTTCAGCCAAGAGGACTGCACTTACTGCGAAGGGTGATACAGCCAGGTATACATACAACTTTCTCACCTTCGGCCGGACTGATCAACCTAGGCAGCTGCCGAAGATGTCTTTGACTTGCTGAAGCGCCACCTCAGCTTCTTCCGACCACTCAAACTTGGCATTCTTCTTGATAGTAGCAAAGAAATGGTGACATTTGTCTCCTGATTTTGAGAGAAACCGTCCAAGAGCAGCCAAACAGCCCGTCAACCTCTGAACTTCTTTGACCTTGGACGGCGAAGACATATTCATAATAGCTTGAATTTTGTCGGGATTTGCCTCAATCCCTCTCTGATCAACCAAGAATCCCAGAAATTTCCCAGCAACTACGCCGAACACACATTTTTGCGGATTAAGCTTCAACTTGAATTTTCTCAAGGTGAGGAAGGTTTCCCTCAGATCGTCCAGATGATCTTTCTCTTCTTTACTCTTGACGATCATGTCGTCGATATAGGCTTCCATATTTCGCCCAAGCTGCGGCTGAAACACCGTATTAATGAGCCTCTGAAATGTGGCTGGCGCATTTCTTAGGCCGAAGGGCATCCTGAGCCATCCATACAATCCTTTCTCAGTAATGAAGGAAGTCTTATCTTGATCATCCGGCCACATAGGAATCTGGTGGAAGCCAGAATAGGCGTCCATAAAGCTCAGCAGGGCATGGCCGGCCGTGGAATCCACCAGACGATCAATTTTAGGCAAGGGAAGCTGTCCTTAGGACAAGCCTTGTTCAGATCCGTATAATCAACGCACATTCTCCAGTGCCATTCGGCTTTGGAACCATTACAACATTTGCTACCCAATCTGGGTAATATGTTTCCCGGATGAACTTAGACTTGAGCAGCTTTTGGACTTCTTCATCAACGGCCTTATTTCTGGCCGGCCCCAGATGCCTCTTCTTCTGCCGAATAGGCTTTTGCCCCGGCTCAATGTTGAGCTTATGGACGGCCACTTCAGGATCTATCCCAGGCATCTCTTCTACAGCATAGGCAAACACATCTTCGAATTCTCGCAGCAACGCAACTAAGGCGTCCTGAATCTCTGCATCTCAAAACTGACCAATTTTCAATGTCCTTTCTGGACGTTCTGGATTTAAGCAAATCTCTACTGGACTTTCCACCGGTTCTGGACGTTCTAGTCCCAGACCCATTATAGCCATTATCTCAGATGAATGCTTTTCTTCTTTAATTGCCAAACACTTTCTCTTCTTGCTAGGCAAAAGCATGGACGGATTGCTCTCAAGAGGAGGCATTTCTTGGGCCTTCTCAGCTTCTTGCCTGAGCTCAACAATCTGGCCTTTAACCTTCTTGGCCAAATCATTTTCTTGAGCCTTTGGACACTCTGCCTTCTCTTTCCAAGATGATGGTTTGAGTGTGGTGAGATAGCATTCTCTGGCAGCTTGCTGATCTCCATAAAGGGATCCAATCTTCCCACCATCACATTCAAACTTCATCAGCATTAAATGGGTCACAATAACGGCCTTGATGTGATTTAAGGTAGGTCGTCCGAGAATGACATTATAAGCTGTCAAGTCTCGTACTACCAAAAATTTCACAAAAAGCGTTATGGCCGCATCTTTTTCTCCAACCCTGACGGGCAATGTGACGGTTCCCATAAGGTGTATGATTCCTCCGCCAAAACCGATTATAGGATGATTGACTGGCATCAACTCATTTTTGTCAAACTATAAGCGGGACAAACAATCAGCACTGATTATATCAGTGGAGCTTCCTGTATCAATCAGAATCCGCCTAACCCTAAGGTTGGCAATCTTCATTTCCACTACTAGTGGATCATCAAGCGGCGTCCTTATCTTCCCTCGGTCCAGCTCGCTGACCACTATTTTTGGGAAAGGGTCAGACTCGGTCTGGTTTGTGAGCATAACCTGGCTGAGTTCCCTCAAATAGTTTTTGTGGCCACGATTTGTTGGACCTCCAGCCGCAAATCCTCCTGAGATAACCATTACTACATCATCATCCGTGCTATCTCCGTCCATTTTCCTTCCCTGACGGTTATCCCTTTTCTGAAACTTCCTTCCTGACGAGGGTAGGTAATTGTTCATTTTTCCTTTTCGAGCCAACTCTTCTAGCGCTCGCTTCAAATGCTTGCATTCATTGGTTTCATGCCCACAATCTTTGTGAAAGTGACAATACTTGCTCTTGTCTCTGTTACGGTAAGGCATCTTCATTTCGGCCGGCGCCTTTAGCTCATGTTGATCTTTTATTTCCATCAAAATGGAATATTGATCTTTGTTGAACTATATTGGTTCAGCTGAGGTGTAACACCCCCAAAATCCACGCGCGCCTACCACTGCTACGTCGCGTCGACCTCGGGGGCGTTACCGCCGCGATGGAACGCAAGGCATAATAAGGGTTAACGATAACTTAAAACATTAACTTGAAAACTAAAATGCAGCGGAATTAAAATATAAATACAACTCGGGAATCATCAATGACCCCTTTCATTCAAACCACAAACCATATATAAGTCTTAGAAAAACCAATAATACTTATTTCAAAATGCTTTAAATGTAAATACCCAAGCCTAGTCCCCGTATGCTCGAGATTATGCAGCAGCACCAGCACACCTAGTCTGCTCCCCATTGTAGCATCAATGGTTCATCGCAGTTCATCAAACACATAATAACACACAATCAGCCATGCTGAGTACGTAATGAACCATTGAATACATGTAAACATAAATGATGCACACATGAACAATCTTAAGCATGATGCTACACTATGTTACATCCTTTAACCTTTAATCTTTAATCTTTAATTGGCATCGAACGGGCACCGTCATCTTACTAGAATCATACGGGCTACTAAATCCTTAACAGACACTAGGTCTGTTAGATGAAATGCAAATACGGTTTCGAGCCGTCTCACACCCATCACCTTAGTATGCATACCCCCACGATCGAACGGAACCTTCCGCCTACTTGAGTGTCAAAAATATAAGGACACTATTGTCGTCACAGTAGGCCTGCGTAGGAGCGTAGGACAAGTCCCACACTCCCCCCATTGTTCATCACTTGTAGGGAGTCCAGCTACAAGATATTGCCATAATTATTTTAATATTAACCATTCATTTCATAACCACATATAGTCATTTACCTTTTCTCTTAGTTACAATGCTCAAATCGTATCTCTTGTAACACTCTTGTTACACTATGGATACATAGAATCAATTACCCGTTCTCTTCATTAAAATGCTCAAATCGTATCTCTTGTAACAACCTTGTTACACTATGGATACATAGAATCATTTACCTTTTCTCTTATGCTCGAATCATATCTCTTGTAACAACCTTGTTACACTATGGATAGATTAAAAATGCTCTTGTTTATATTACGATAGAATTACGCATTCCAATGCAACATATCAATTTCAATTACAAATGTCTAACCAGACAATCTCAATCAATCAAACATTCCCTATCATGCTTCTAGGTTCCAATAACATAGATTGCAACCTAATCATGATACTAATACTTGGGATTAAACTGGTACGCGTACGTACCTTGTAACGGAGAATTTTCGCTGTCTTAATCAAACGTTCCGCTTATGAAATTGGGACCTAAATCGTTAAATAAAAGCTTTAGTGCTACGTCGTTGGTAACGTTAACTACTACGTAATTAAGACTATACGGTTTAATAATTCGAAGTAAGCGATAACTAAACCCCTTGTTTATGAATTTTCGTTACTTTTCTCTTATAGAGTGTTTAACGTCTTTTAAGGAGTCAAAGCTAGTGAACATACTCATATTAGTCCACTATCTTTACTAAACCAATTAAATTAAGTCCAACCATGTTTTATGTCCAAATCTTATGTCCAAAAGTCTTAGGTCCGATCCAGTATTATGTCCAAAAGTCAGATTCGCAACTTTAGTCAGAATAATAAAATAAACTAATTAACTTGAATTATTAGTTAACTGATTATACTTAACATAATTATGAAAACAGAATTTATTAATAAACTTAATATAATATATTCAATATATAAAATTGATTTTTATACCGTTAAGCTTGCCGGAAATCAAATTCCGGCGACCGATCTTCGGCAACGGCGCAACACACTCGCGCACTACCGCAGCCCTCGATCCAGCCTCGGTGCTCGCAGCACATACACGACTACACGCTTCGTCGCTTGCAACCTTCGTACCAGCACCGCACTCGCAGCCCTCGTCGCACCAAACCTCTCGCACCTTCGTCGCTCTTCGAGCCTCGTCGCACAACGCTCCGTCCTGCTCGCACCCGAGCTTCGCACCAGATCTCTCGTCGCTCGCAGCCCTCACTAGCACAGCTTCGATCCAGCCCTCGACTGGCCCTCGTCGCGCGCCTTCCGCACAACCGCACAATGCTCGACTCACTCGAGCCCTTAGCTTCGCTCGCACAGCCTTCAACGCGCGAAGCCTCGTCCACACGAGCGTCGCACAGAAGCAGGCGAGAGAGACGAAGCAGGCGAGAGAGACGAAGCAAGCGAGAAAGACGAAGCAAGGGAGGAGAGGAAGAATCGGTGAGGGAGAGGAGACCAGCGAGAGAGGAGAGAGAAATTGAGAGAGAGGAGGTGAAAGACGGCTGAGGGATGAGAGAAAGAAATTTAGGGTTTCTCAACTTCCTCCTCTTATTTCCCTTTTTATACCCTTCTAAAAGTGGTAACCCTAGATTGAGTGAACTCGGTTTAACATTTATAAATCCGAAATTAACACAACCGACTTGTATTATTATTATTATATTCTTATTACTCTGTAAATATTACTAAAATCCTTTTTATTAACTTCTTTATACTTTCTGAATTATTACGAATTAATTCCAAAAATACGGAGTATTACATGAGGCCGCCGGCTCTGACCGCCTACTTCTCTTGGACGAAGTGGTCATAGAAGTCATTGCCCAAGTGTCAGCCTTTTTGGGCGGATTCTTTTTTGGCTGAACAGCTTCCTCAGCTTTCTTCACTTCTGGCTGTTTAGCTTCAGCACAAACCTCTGTGGCATGGATGAATGCTTCAGCCTCCCTCAATGCTTCCGTTAAAGTAGTAATTTTCTTCTTCACCAAGTCAAACTTAAAACTTCCTGGCCTTAGGCCTCTGATGAAGGCGTCAAACGCCACACCCGCATTCAGATCTTGGATCTGCAATGCTTCTAGATTAAATCTCTTCACATAACCTCTCAAGGCCTCCTTAGGACCTTGGATGACCTTTCCCAGGTGCATGCTTGTTTTTTGTTCTTGACGATTAGCCACAAAGTGACTGGTGAATAGAATGCTAAGCTCAGTAAAATTGTTCACTGAGTTAGGTGGCAAGTTTTTAAACCATTTTTGCGCTACTCCCTTCAAAGTAGCTGGAAAATTCTTACACCAAGTGGCATCATCCACCCCTTGGACATACATCTGATGCTTGTAAGCTGATAGGTGATCGTCCGGATCAGTAGTTCCATCAAAAGGTTCAATGGTTGGGAGCTTAACCTTTGGGAAAGGAGGGGACTCCATGATCCTGACCGAGAAAGGAGTGGACCAATTGATCTGGAGTGCCGCCACCTGCCCCTCAATGGGTATGTGCTCCTGACGGTACTCTTTCAAAACCGGATTAGATGAGGTGTTAGCTACGGCTTGACGCCTGTACACCATAGGCTGCAAAACTGTCTTCTCCTGCCTTGGCTGGAAAGCTGATGGGCCACGGCTTCGCACCACTGTTCTGGACGGGAGCCTTAAGGACGGATCCTTCATATATGGCGTGGAGCCAGAGGCCGAACGCTGCTGCGCTGCCGCCCTCTTGGCCTCCAAGTACTCCCTGGCATCAGTCTCCATCATGTGACCAGTAGGAGGGATATTATCAGCTGGACGGACCACCAGTTTCCAGTCCATCTTCCTCCTAGAATCACTAACTGCTGGCTGCTTTCCTTTGGAAGGCGGCCTAGTCAATTCTGGCCGAGGTGGCCGACTAGGTCCTGGACGACCCTCCTGGGATCGCCCTTTGAGTGGCTCAGCTGCCTCTCCTCCTGGACTCATCTGAAAGAACAACATATTGTTCTTAATCTGCTCTTCCATAACAGCGGCCATCCTTGCCTGGAAGTCATTCAACACATTTTCCAAATGACCAGCTGTCACTGGACGGTCGAGATTCTCTTGGATGACTGGGGTCACAGTCCTACCCTCTAGATGAACGGCAGCATGGCCCTGATCCCGTCCACGAGGTGGTCTCTCGTCATCAACGGTATCATCCACCTGAACTCTAAAACTTCGGTTCCTTGCAACATTCGAAGAGTGACAGTCCGTCATTGTTGCGTCTCCCCACAGACGGCGCCAAATGTTATGCTGTGTAAAATTAGCAAACTCCTGACCAGCAACCTGCACAAAAGGGACCCACCCTGGAGGTTTGGGTGGTATTTCCCCCTCCGAAGCTTAAGTCAGATGTCAGGGATGTACAGGAACTTTTAGAGAGAGAAAGTAGAGAGAGAGAGAGAGAATAAATTATGATAGAGTAACAGTACTATGCTCTGAAAAACGTACCTTTCACCCTGAAATCAAGGACTATTTATACTGTTTGAAATGACTGCTGTGCCTTGATGTCACCCTAATTTGGGAGCATCTGATTGGCTAATCAAAGTAGCGGGACACGTGGCAGTAATTGATTGATCAGCACACCTCACTTTCATAAAAAGGTGTAGATCATTTTTACTGGGCCTAAGTACGATTTTTGGGGCCAGAAGAGGGGCCTCTAGTACACTTTCTTCAGAGAAACGTACTTTTAGGCCTGCCACTTCCAAACCCTTTGTACTTTTACCCCTCTGCATGTATGCCACATGTAGGGCTCTGATGGGGCCACGTGTCAGCACGATAGCCGTTGATTTTTTAGGCTACAACAGCTTGTATTTACTAAAAATCGACCGTATTTTTTCCTTGAAACTAGTTTTAGGACCCGTGCATGATGCACGGGAGTATTAATTGCTTGATAGCATAACTAATGATCAATAAAAATAATCAAAATAACGTAACATATTTAACTAATCATATATGAAGGCATCAAATTGTTATTTACAGAAATAATTTTTGTAACGCAATCTATATGTTTGAAAACACTTCCTTGTAAACTACGTTTGTTGTACTTGTACGCACTCCGTGTTCTTTGTCAAAAGGAAGTATCTTCAGACCTTTTTTGCACGTAACTCTGGAAACAACAACATAAAATTGGCCGTGGCTAAAAACAGGTCTCGGGAGATACAGGCCTACACGAGACAAAGATTGTCCTTGACTTTTATTTATAGTCATAGCAAAACAAACCATTAAAGGAAATTGACGTCTCTGAAATCTGATAGGAAACTTGGTGGAGTCCGACAGCGTCAATGTCATTCTTGGGGTAAAAACTTTTGCACCCACATTACTTCCGGAAATAATAGTAGCTTCAATAACACGATTACCTAAATGATTGACGACTAACCTCGTGCCATTACATAATCCAGATGTTTGATCAATATTACGTAGAAGCATAACGGGCGCACCAACCTTTAATCGTATGCTATGATTTGGGAGACCAGAGCATTTTATTGTATTGAGGAATTCAGTGGAGTATATTTCGTGGACTCCAAAGTTTCCTTCCTCTTTGCTTATAGCATCCGAACTCAAATAGACTTTCTTTTCTCCTATAATAGTATATAGAACATTATCATTTACGATCTCCACTATCTCATTTGTTGGAGCCAAAATAGCTCTTTCTTGGAAATATTTAGCTTCCCAAATATGTTCCTGTAGGTCTGGATACGTGCTTTCAACAATTGCTAAAATCGGATCGGCCCCGGGATCTATAAGGATATCTTTTGCAATCTCGATGACGGCTTCACCATCATTAGGACCGCCAGCATTTTCATCTCCAACGCTTAGTATCCACTCTGAGAATTCTCGCAATTCATCAACATAAGATTTTGAGGAACCTGATTGTAATCTCATATTGCGAGTAAGTCTAAGGACCTTACACGAATCCCATAAGTAAGACGAATTAACGGTGGCAAACACGATATCCTGCCTACTTCCCTTTGGTACAACTGGTAATATCTGCCTGAGATCACCACCGAATACTACCACTTTACCTCCAAATGGTCGATGCAAGTTATCCCTATCAACAGACCTCATTATGTCCCTCAAACTTCTATCAAGTGCTTCAAAACAAGACTTATGCATCATCGGAGCTTCATCCCAAATGATAAGTTTTGTCTTAATGAGAAGATCAGCTAACTCCGACCCAGGGTGAATTCCGGCGCAAGTAGAATTTTCATTTACATTCAAAGGGATACCAAATCTAGAATGAGCTGTTCTTCCACGTGGAAGGAGGAGAGAAGCAATTCCACTCGAAGCTACTGGCAATACAATTTCGCCCTTCTTTCTTATTGCAGCACATAATGTTTTCCAAACATATGTTTTACCCGTCCCTCCATAGCCGTAAACGAAAAATAGACCTCCTTCTTCACTCGAGACATCATCCAATACTCTCGATAAATCATCGACTGCTCATCAGTTAAACCTTTATACAATTTGTCGTGTTCCACGGTCATTTCCTCAATGTCATATGAAAGCTCATCTGCTATAAGCTTGTTTTGTCCTTCAAACATGATTAAACGGCATTTCACTGAATCTACGCAAGCTGCTACCATTACTTTGGAGCATGGTTTCAATCTCAGCCAATGCAAAAGATTCGATTTGATCATCGGTTAAATGCAGGTCTGTGAAACATATAAACAAAACAGTAACCTATATTAAGAATGCAAATTGCTAAAAAGTATGGTTTTTGACTAAAAAATCTTTTCGTAGTTATTTACCTTTATTTTTTTGAAGACAACGCTGCTTGTAAAGTATGTCATCAGATAATAACTGCCATGTCTTATGCCAAACTTCCTCCGGCTTTGACATGCTACCAGATAATAGTAACATAGAGAACAAATGTCTTAGATAATACCCTGATTCTCTAAAACTTGCTTCTGTTATTGCATCGACATATTCCTTGTCATCATCAAGTAAACCCCTTGCGTAGCAAGCTTCCTTGAATGTAGGATACACTACACCATCAACCGTTCTAATGTCTTCGTAGCATGTCGCGCCTTTTACAAAATTCAATAAAGTTCTAAGGTAGAACTTCTCTCTAGATCCTGGTGAGACATGGTAGATTCGTCCTATTGTGACACCTTTAGATCTTGGTGTCCACTCTCTCTGTGCCTATTTCCAAACAAATTTTGTAGGTAACTCCACATAAGTAAGCTCCCTAGCTTCTTTATATTTTTGGTTACATTGCATCCAATCTAGGAATTTCGTATTGTCAATATGAGGTCTGTCTAGTACAGATTCCACATCCGCATGGTCGTTAAACAAAACGGTTTGTTCTCCCGGAAGATGAAAACTTAATCTTTCAACAGCAGGGGTTTGATAATGTATGCTGAATCCAAAAATCCTCCAAATTTGCTTCACACGCCGAAATATATCGGCAATCATAGTACATCTTTATTTCATCTATTTCTTTAGCTTCACCTTCTTTCTGTTTATCTTGATAAGCCGCAGCTGTAACCCTATCATATCCCTTGTTT
The DNA here is from genome assembly GCF_026745355.1 of Beta vulgaris subsp. vulgaris. NCBI lineage: Eukaryota > Viridiplantae > Streptophyta > Magnoliopsida > Caryophyllales > Amaranthaceae > Beta > Beta vulgaris. The sequence continues at coordinate 7,046,693 of NC_079208.1, forward strand.
ATATATTTGAACAAATATTTAATTGATCTAGATTGGTTACACCATTCAATGTTTATGTGTCCTTGATATTTACGAAGCAATTTAGCATTATACGGAACAACATACCGATTATCAAGGTGAACCCCACTCTTCTCAACTATAGATCCATTATCTCTTCGTTTGTACACTGGATATCCTTCATCATCTACCTTAGTTCCCTCATTGAACCTCTTGGGAAAATGCTTACTGCATTGCTTGTCAATCATACACGGAGCATTTGTATTTGCTGAGCCACATGGACCGTGCATCATGTACTCGCTTACTGCTTGATATAGTTCTGGATCTCAGATTTATCAGGCAACTCACACAAATAATCTTATCAATATCTGAAGCAACAGGGTATTTGTCTCCCTGATGCATGAACAACAAAATATGAGCGTGCGGCAAACCACGCTTTTGGAATTCAACTGTATAAACCACTGAAAATAAGCAGACAACAAAATAAGTTTTGATATTCAAGTTAAATAAAATATATAACGATAGCAATCCAATTAAAAATAACATATAATAATAATAATAATAATAATAATAATAATAATAATAATAATAATAATAGAAATAAGGACTATGTCTAACATACCAGCCCTAACCCTGCCAAATATTTTGCGATCTTTCAGATCTTTCACCAGCTGGTCTAGTTTCATCTTAAAAACTCGACATATGATGTCTGGCCTATCCTCTGGCCTTAGGCCCTTTTTTTTACAAATCTAGTAATCTCTGGCCATTTAGGATTACACGTAAATGTTATGAATAAATCTGGATAACCATACCATATGCAAATAGTCATCGCATCTTGATAGTTTTCTCTCATATAACTATGTCCTCCTGTGAAGGAAGATGGCAATACTATACGACTCCCACGTCGAAGATCCTCTGTTTCACCTCTTTCGACAGCACCTCTTAAATTCTTGACATTCGCAGCTCTCAAGCTTTGTTGGTTGTGTCTAAGAAAAGACAACCTTTCAGCTTCAATCATTGTGTAAGCATCTACTAAGAATTGTTGTAACAACCTCTGAGATAATAGTATTGTTGCCGCCTCCAGAGCTCGGTCTTGTATTCTGTATGCAAAAAACTCACGCATTGTGAGTTTAAACCTCTTTCCTGTTGAACCGTCTGATGGAGTCTTATCCCTGTGCATAATATCTGTTCTAAATCCATCTTCTCCGTATGGAAATAATAGTGGATATTGCATAGCGAGGTAAGAAGGATGAAGTTCGGAAATTTGTGTAGCTTTCCACCCTTCTTTCGATAATTATATCTCTTTTGTCGGCACTATCAATATCTCCTACGATAAGTGCAGCTACTTCTGATGTTGTTGGCAAATTGTAAGTTCTTCCATCAGACTCTCTTTTGCCGATAAGTTTTAATTTCAAATTCTCACACGTGTTAGATGCAAACCTATCCCTAGCCATTCTAAAATTATGAGCTAAAGGGTTATTATGATCTAACATATCTTGTAATTCTGCGACTAAGCGATCTTCAAACTTGTCTGGGTTTGATGTACTGGTAAGACATAATTTCAAATAAGTTAGGATTTGAAAAGGAATATGTAAATTAAACAATTAAAGTTACAATGATACTTAAATCCATTTACTATGTTGTACCTTGCAGCTGTTTTCCTGTTCTTTATTTCATCCTCAGTATCATATATGTAAAGCTGAGAAAACTTTGGTCGTGCACCATCAGCAGGCAATAAAGTACCTATTAAGTGATGATTTTGACCACCAATTTTGTAATTATATGGACCTCGACCTTTAGTTGTAGGTGCAATAATCCTTCCACCCATTGATGTAAACGAATACATCATATTATATCCTCTTATATTCTCAAGAAAATGTTGCTTCTATTATGTTTTTCTTCAATAGATCATAAATAATTTGAGGTGGATGTTTTAGCAGAGGTAACTGAACCTTCCCTTGCATGCAACACAATGAAAACTTTGGCTTGATTTTTTGGTTTCTTGTTACTCTCTCATTAAACCACATTTCCGTGCCACAAAACTCACATACATATATTGGGTCTCCTAAATCTGAGTAGCTCTCTGGGAAAAAACAAAATCAGTAATAAATATGCGATATAAACATAAATTAGAAGAAAACACAATAAATCATAATAATAAGTACGACATTTCGCATGATATGCAATAGTTATTACAAATTATATGCCAACCTGTAACGATATCCATATAATTGACGTCGTTGTCACTATCGTCTTCTGTAACACAGTCATCTTGAACGGTAGTATTTGATTGGTCATGAGAACTTGACTCAATATTTTCATCTTTATATAACAGTCATAAAAACAATACATTTTAGATACGATGTGAAAAGTACTTCAAATATTAGATACTTGTATTTAATAAGTAAATAATAAATTAATACCATTTATAATTCTCCGTGTAACTGATTTAAGGATATTTGAACTTCGAACCACATGTCTCTTAGATCTAACATTACTATGAGATTGTGCCAATTCCAACATGTCTCCAGAAACCATAGAGCTGCCTATTAATTATTGCGTTTTAGTTAATATAAAAAAAAATCGATGTAATTATCGAATACAATCAGTTCATTGAATAGTAGAGAATGCATACCTCGAGCTCTTTTTTCTAACATAATTTGCTTTCTGTTACTTCTGGCAATATCAGAAGGAGATTGTGTGGCTAAAGTAAATGTCAAATAAATATTTTCATGAGATTTTGCATATTAATTTTATTTAATCGTTTAATATAAATAATAATAATTACATATCGCAATGTATGTAAAGCTATACCGTTGAATAACAATGCTGGTAGGATTATTGTTAGCAATAACTGTGTTTAGCGGTGCCTCAAAAGACGAATTAGAAGATGATGATTGCAAATCTAGAAAAATAAAAATTTGTATATTAATTATCTTAATATTAACATTAAAATTTAATTACCATATAAAGGGAATTATCATATATATATTTACCTATACGCCCCAATGTTGTAGTACAAATAATACTTGAATCATTAAATATTGTGCTTATTGACGGTGAATTAACAACGAATCCATCTGAATATAATACGAAAAGATAAAATAAGTTTATATTTAACATAAGATAATATTTCGTATAATAATAGCCTCTATAGTACACATCTATACCGTTCAATGAACGACAAAAAACATTGGAATTAAATACGCGCGCATTGTTGCGTCCCTAAATTGGCCGAAACTTTTTCACGTCTTTGTGATAATATTAGTTTTCTTTTTTGCCTTGCACATCGTTGTTCAATTTGTTTTGATACAACTTGATTTAGAGATCTTGAGGATACTGCAAACAAACAAAAACAATACAATACAAAAAGTGAAGTTATATAAAGACAATATAATTGCCAAATGAAAACCAAAACAAACGATAATTTGTGAATATATTAATTAATTAAATTTAGAATAATAATATTTTATTATGACTATATCTTATGTAATCATAGTATCACAAATAAATTAATATTGAGAGGGTTAAAGATAATATGTTTACATATAAAGTCTTCTTAAAATTCATGTTTATTGACATTAAAATAGACTGCTTTCATGAAATTAACCTATATATTATTTGTTTTCTTTTAAAAAACATAGAATAACATTAATAACATACCATTTGATTATGTACAAAATATCAAATTATAAGTCAACATGTAGTGATTATATTTCGGTCAAGACAACATTTATAAGCAACCTTTGTTATTATATTTGTGATGATTCACATGCATTCCTTATTTACTTCATTTCATTACTCAAACTAATGACACAAACTTCTTTATTCTCTATCTCTCTAACTTCTCTCTATAATTCTTCACAAATCTCTTCATCTACTCCTCCAAAAATTTCCAAAAAACTTTCTTCATTTTTCACGATTTTGTCCTACAAATTTTCTATTCTCAAAATCAAATACACAGAATCAACATCAAAGATGAGAACACAAAAAAAATCAGATTTTTTTGGTTCGCAATGTCTCGGTAGAAAATAATATGGAAATTCTACATATTTCCATTTTTTCAAAGTTTTAATTCGGGAATTTCTCAAATGTTGATTAGTTATGGGCGAATTACTTGCAAAATGTAGTTGCATGTCATCATCTCAACATATTCAATATGGAAATTAAAGATTTTTGGTAAGTTTTAATTTTCTTTTTTTTTCGTTTTTTTTATATGGTATATGTTATGTGGATATGTAGTTTTATATTTTTTTTTGCTTTTGCTTATAAAAATATGAATAAATACAATAATGAATATTCGAAATTTCATTTGCATGTAAAAATGATGAATAATGGGTGAATTTAAGTTAAAAAGTTTAATAGTAAGTGAGACAATTATTTCGTTTATAATTTTTTTTTTCCGATAATAGTATACATGATAAATCTATAACTTAAATTCTTCTTTAATTATAATAATTCATAATACTGGTTATTAATAAAAATATGATTGAGTAGTTAGATTGCATGTTAATGTTTATTGAAAATTAAGGTAAGAAACAACTATTTTTGTTAATTTAACATGTTTTTTTTTTCGTTTATGTATATACAGTTTGTATTATATTTATATGCAGTTTTTACTTTTTATTGAGAGATCTTAAAAAGATATGAATAACTACAATAAATTATATTGTTATATTGATTTGCATGTAAAAATTTGGTGAATTATGGGTCGATTCTACATAAGTTTAATAGAAACTGAACAAAAGATTTTGCATATACAATTTTTTTCGTACGAACATATAATTATACATGATGAATTTATAATTACATAATTTTTTCATTATAATTATTAATATTATTGGTTATTATTACAAATGTGATTGAGTATTTAGATTTCATGCTAATATTTCTTTAAAATTAAAATGTTATCTTCAACATAATGAAAATAATAAATAAAGTCCTAATATTTTTTAAAATTATAATTTAAATGTAAAATAGTGTACTATTCAATAATATATTTTATTGGTTTTAAATATATAGATGTTGGTGGAATATCAACAATCAGTTGGTATATTTTATATTCTGTTGAGCTGAATTGAATTTCAGGAAAATTCTTATTTTTAACTTTGTATTTATGTACATAAATATATATTTAACGAAGGTTGATTATAATATTTATTTAAACGAATTTTGCAATTATGTAGTTAAAATTAAAAAATGGGTTGCATGTCAGTATGTTGCAAAGGAGATTTATTAGACTTCAAGAAAATACATTGTAAGGTATTAATTTCTTTATTCTTGTATTTTTATGCACCATATGTATAGTGCTCGTTGTAATTAGATTAACTTTCATTTTCAAATGCAACATTAAATTATGTGAACCAATTGTTAATGATATGTATTAAAATGTTATTCCATACGACCAAACGAATATATGAAGCAAAATTAATTTTTTTTATTTATAGTAAATTGATAAAAATGTTGTTTCTATTAGTTTTCAAAAAAAAGAATACACAAACAAATATGACATCTATTATTACCATAACATATTGTATGTCATATATAATTACATATAGAGTAGTACAAAAAAATAACTACATTCATGAGCTTTTAACTATTTTAACATTATAATGGGAATATTATAAAATAAAAATACCATTAGATATGTCGCATAAAGGAGTTCTTTGAGTAATACAACTTATGTGACTTATTTGAGAATGAAAATGTAGTTCTTGCTCTTGACTAACATTAACTGCAAAACACCAAAAAAATGTTATATTTCACATAACCACAAATATTAAATGATATATTAGAAGCAAATATGTATAGACAAATACAATGAACAATTTGAGAAGATTCTCTCTATGCATGAATAGTGTCAAGATTCCAAGTGAGAAAGATAAAAAGACAGAGGGAGTATATTTTAAAAAATTACCTTAAAATAACTCAAGATCATAATATATCTAATGCTAATAATAATTATGTATTAAAAACTTTATTTAAAATATGATGTCATAGTAACCTATATTTACTTTTAAAAAATACAGATTGACATATTAAACAAAATATGAAGCAATTACAAAGCATGCATATGATTCTAAATTTCAACTATTTTCGAATTATTATGATTTGGCAATTAAAAAAAAATAAAATATTATAGGGAAATTGACCACAATAATCGAAACTATGATTGTCTACTTTTAGTAATTACCACTATGAATTATTTAGAAATATTACAAATTATGGGACAGGTCTTCAAAAATTGATCCAATGACTTAAAAAAACATATTTTTTTCAAAAGATAAGAAATCTATTTAACGGCTCAATAAAATTATATGACACTTAATTTGTTCTTTTAGATGCTTTTATCTTTTATTTTTTGTGAATCTCCTTTCCCACTTGCTCAGTTTTGACTCATCCTTTGCTTGGTTCGAACTTACTCCTTCCCCTGCTCCTCTTCTCTTCTCAAAAAAGAACTATATGGAATATTACCATATGACGATAGCGTTCAACCATCTATATTAGTAGTTTGGTTTAAAACATTCAAATTGATGTTTTATATTATCTTTAATATAAGGGTTAGTATTGTTGTAGATGCAATATGTCGTTTTATTAATGATGATTCCCCTATTCTCATGAAAAAATAGTGCAAAAAGTTTTTTCTGCTAAGATATGATACGCACTTAAAAAAAATGATGAAAAACACACTAATATGCTGAAATAATTTTTGATTTGTGGCCGCCACATGACTTTGCATCCTCCCAGATTTGCAGCATGCCTTGAACAATGCCTCGTATGTATATATATCCTTCCTCACTTTAATCCTCCCATTAAGTAGGTTTTGATTCTCGAATATTTTATTAACTAATATGCTACATTCTAGTCATCATATAAACTATAACATAATTTTGGATACTTTAAAATCTCAGGTACTATAGGCAAGATCTTGTGTAAAATAATATAATTATATTATTTTTTTGTTAAATTTAGTTTATGATCATATAAGTAGAAAGCCATTTTCTTTCCTAATGCCTAACATGAATTAAGGCCAATTTATTGTCAATTTTGCTCCTAATTTTAAAATATTATTACATTTTGTTACTGAAAATATGATAAATATATATATAGAAATATCGTATAGAATATACCAATTTAATTATACTCGATTGTTTATACGTTATTCTATCATGACTTCAAAATAATTATTATGAGTTCATATGTAATACATATAATGTTACCCAAATGATTTCTTATGTCTCTCCTACTTTATCTACATAATCTGCCAATCTCTATAATTGTACAAAACCTTTAGAATATCGAAAAGAACTTATATTTCAAGGAACGTATTATAAAATCTTAAATTTATATGAAATGTATCGTAAAGTACTTGTATGAATTTTTTTATAATTTTAAAATATAAACTTATCGAAAAGTATTTATATGAAATAGTCATATCATAGATTACATGTTACTCATGTTAAGTTGTGTGTGTCACGTAATTTATTTTGTTAAAAAATTGTTATAATAAGGAAAATCACGACTTAGTATTTTTAACCTATACAACTTAATATTAGTAATACTAATTGGCCTACACTTAGCACTTACCATCATATAAATTGGAATTTTAACACATGATACTTCAAATTGATAAAATAAAACTTTTTCGTTCGTTCATTTTGCACAGATCCAAAAGCAAGCTACTTAGTTATGTAAGATGATGGAGTTTTATGTACTAACACTTGCAATTTCATATACAACATCTCCCTTTGTACATTCTATAAAAAATGTATACATTTAATTGAGTATGATACACTTGTGAGTTACTTCTATAATACATTTGCGAATTACTCTTATTATACACCACGAATTGTGATTTAAGTACGATTGAGATTACCCGTGACTCCCATTACCCAAATAATAATATGAGTAATAGATTTGACTGTACACTCACTATCCATTACCCACATTATTTTATTACTCCTATATATAAACTTGTAATTTTCATTTGTACACTTGTAATTGCAATTTGTACACTGAGGCCCGAATAATAGTTTTGAGTACGATGATTTGATCTAATTCTAAGTGTTAACATTATTATTTGGCAATTGAAGTTCAACAACCACACTCAATCTCTCCATCTCATACTCTGCAAAACATTATCACCCCTAAATTTTATCTTTATTTTCTGAGTTTTTTGCAGGGATATACCAGGATAATAGGATATTTTGTAGGGTATACCTCACTAATATTTTTTTTGTGGGGATATACCAATTTAAATTTAAGTTTTGTTAAAAGTAACCAAAAACACTATTTTCGGCGAGAAAGTCAATTTTCGTCTTTTGACTTGCTTAATTACTCTTTGTATAGTGTGTGATATTCAATTGCTTCTATTACATTCATTTTTCTCCAACTTCGTCACTGTCACTTTGTGGCTCACTCGCGAGTTCCTACTAAGTCAAAGGCCGAAAATTTGACTTTCTCGCCGGAAATAGTGATTTTGGTATTTTTAACAAAACTTAAATTTAGGTTGGTATATCCCGACAAAAAAACTATAGTAAGGTATATCCCCACAAAATGCCCTATTACCATAGTATATCCCCACAAAAAAACTCTTATTTTCTGCGGTCAAATGCAATCAAAGATGACGATTCTCTCTGTTTTTCTTGGTATGGGCTGCAAGTTTTCTGTTATATGAATGGAAGATTATAAGAAGCTTCTCCTAAAATCACGGTGATGAATATTAATTGTGATTTAAAATATTATAATCATGTATTTAGAATATTTTAAAACTGACTTCTAACCCGTGTGGTTAGTGGTTGATGTAGTTGATGTCATAGCGGATCACATGTCACACCTTTTCTTCTCCAAAAAGAGTTGACTGAAATAGCCCTTGCTCTATCTACTGCTTTCCTTAGAGTCTAAATTAAATAACACTAAGCCATACATCCACTTTCGCTCCCGCTTTTGACAGTCTCGTTCATCATCTCTCTTCCCTTCTTGCACCGTCACTGCACCATATTTGGTTGGCCACTGTCCTAGCTATGCTTTTAATTTTAGACCCATGCAAATTGCACAGAAAATTTATTATTTTATAAATTTAAGATTACTTTATGTTATTTTCCCTAAAATCAGGGTTTAAATATTTAACCCATTGATCTACAAAAGTGATAATATAAAAATTAAGAATATAAGAAATAATATATACATAAAAGTTTGTTAAAGTAAATTTTAATTTGCTATTAACCATATACAGGTTTTCTAAAGCATGAGTTGTTAGCTATAGAAAATCAACGGTTGGATTCATGATTATTTACTTATTTAAAGAAAAAATGACGCACTCTATTCTTTAATGTTGTTATCTTTGCTTATTCAGAATCTTGGATGCACACATTTGATCATCAATTTTTTGTAACATATCATTAACAAATTTAATGGATTTAGGAATATCTTATAGGATATGTTTAACACATACGGAGTATTAAGATAAAATTATATTAAAATTTTCAAATTCTGGACCTTGAAATAAAAGTGAATGGATATTGTTTTTACATATTGCCATAATGTCACTGACTATAGCCATCGTATAAGGACTTTTGAACTCTATAATAACAACTCCATCTAAATTTGAAAACTAATAGCTTGTGATTTATATCTTATGATCTTATATTAAGAAAAATTAAAACTGGCTTATGACCTATACGTTGTACAACTATAATTTTCGTAAATTGGACTTGATATATGAAATTTTAGTTCAATACTTTTGAATTGGCAATATGAAATACTTTTTACATATTACCATCAATATCATGAACTATAGTCAATGTTTTTATACTTTGAGAACTTCATGAGAACAATTTTATCTAAATTTCAAAACTAATAACATGTGATTTAGATGTTATGATCTTGTTGTGAGAAAAATTAGAATAGGCTTATGACTTGTATGTTGTACAATTATGATTTTCGTCTGCTCACTATATTTTTTTAAAAAAAGCGTTGTGACAAATTTGCTTAAATCGTATCTGCAAGTTTTGCAAAATAAACAATATTGAGCATAGTCATATAACATCATATTCCAAAAATCATATTTTGATTTTTTAAGCCTAGTTATAGTGTAAAATGCGACTAATCATTTTTTTTAAAAAAGTTGATTTTGAAAGTCTTTGCTCTACCCATTCCTTTACTTTGAGAATCAGATAAATTAAAACTACCATTCACAATACTGGGACTCAATCATGCAACCAGTTCATCTCCAGTTGCTCACATTTCTCTCTGGCTTCCCTTTTGCACATTGATAATAGATTTGTTGATGCAAGAAAAGAAGATGAAGGCATAAGATAAACTACTACTACATTCTCTCTCCTCAATTGAGTATAAATTTCATTTTTCTTGATAAATAACCATCTTTTTGCTTGAGCATGTTGATTATGATACTAAAGTGTAAAATTGTGTCTCGGTTTTTAATAAATCGTCATAAATCAATTGATTAATCCCTAAATTTTCTCTAAATAAATCGTAAAAGTTAACTTAATATATGACTCGGTTTTTTATTTATCATATGAAAACCGTAAATAATAAAGTGTCAAAAATCAATCCCTAAAATCATGTTTTTCAAATTAGGAATGATTTTAAGTTAGGTGATCAACTTGCACATGATTTAAGCATCCACATATTTTATTTCCATATTTTAACGATTGTAATTGATTTACATAAGCATGATACGGGGATCATGATATTAATTGTCTCATTTATACCATAATTAACGTAATTAACGTTTTTTTTACCCAAAACATAACAATTTTGAGAATCCATATACATAATGCCATGTGGATACCGTATTAATAGGCTTGCTTTGGTTGTGCTCTAAAATTGTTTGGCTAATATGAGCTTGCCACGTAGAATTTAGGATTTTTCTTTAGATAATAATATAAATAATTAATGTATAGGCCCATACTGAGCTACTACATAATTACATTTATTTGATTACAAAATCATACTCTTCTTAACTTTTTTTTTACCTCTCTCGTTTATAGCAATATTTCAATCACTCCTATTATACATTATCCTACTTATATATATCTATATTATTTAGAATCAAATGTATTTGTACACACCTACTTAACTCACATTGCTTAGATAATCTCCATTTCAATCAGGATACTATAAATTAATTGCGAAAACTTTTATTTTCACCCCAACATAATAAAATATACGAAATAGATAGATAAGTAAATAAATACTAAAATCATTTTGTTGCTAGAGCATATAGCCTATTACCTATATGAATAATCATGCTCAGTCAAACTTATCATCTATCACTATTGTTGGATAACAAACTCCTGCACTTGGGACTAATTCATTAAAAAAAAATCTCCATTTTTTCCCCTATGACCCAAAAATCTTTTTCCCAAACACACTTTTTTATGATGCTCTTTTGCATGAAAATTACTTGTAACTTGCTCATATTTTGTCACAATCATTTGGACTAATTCAAGAAAACGTTGACAATCTTTGCATCATTTTCCTAAGCCTCAACACAAAAGAAGAAATTAGTACAAACCCATATGTAATCTATGGCAAATTTAGCACTATCAGAGTTGTGATTCCTCCTTCATTGCACACAAAAGAACTGATTTCACCCACCCATGTGTAATCTATGCCCTCAAACAAAGAAAAAAACAGCATAAAACAAAACTGAAAAAGCAAGAAAATCCATTAATTCATAGGAAGAATCAACTATTTATTCAAACCCATTACAAAGAGAAAAGTAGTATAAACATACTTTAGTAAGGTCAATGGAAAAAACAGAGAGAAGAGATGATATGAAAAGATATAGAAGGATACTATGTAAGAATAGCAAAGCTCATGGCTCACGCGATTATCTTATTATCATATATAGGAGTAGTAATAAATTTGTAAAATTTGATAAAGATCAATTATAGGCGCCTATGAATCAATTTGGATAACAATTACAACTAATGTCTTTGCTTCCTCTTTCTATCCTCGGTCTATGATGCTTGATGCTACTGACGTGGTTCTCGTGGATTTTCTCTTTCCTCTTCCTCTTCCTCTTGGTCTATCTACAGTTACATTGCTACTGGTACTTCTGGACTTCCTCTATCCTCTTCCACCGTGGTCGAGCATTTCAATTTTATTGTGCCTGGTGGAGTGGTGGTGGTGCGGCAAGGCTAGGAATGATTAATGGATTTCAATTGACCCTATTTATAATAATTTCATGCCAAAACGTACGCAATAAGCTTCGATACATAATTAGCGGAAATCATGGACATGCAAAATAGACTTAAGGAATTTTTTCCTATTTGGGTCGATTAAAGCAAATCATATATACAAATACGTTAACATTTGCTTTTTATTAAGGAAGACGGCAAAATTCACGTTTAAAAAAATTTGTTGTCAATTGGTAAGAAATTACGGGACATAAAAAATTATTACATTGATTTAGCTTAAATTAGGCAATGATTTTTTGGGAGTAACCAATTTTGGTAATAGAATTGGATCATTTAAGATTGATTGATAATTTAAATTACTTCCCGTATTTAGTTGATTAGTAAAATATTCGTAAACTTTCAAAAAAGGCAAAAAAAAAATTCGGCCAACAATAATATCACATTGAATTTTGAATTACGAAATTGTACCCATATATAACTCTCATTCACAATACTATATGAATGGAATATCCTTGATTTCCGGAAATCTCTTATGAGATCATGATATTAATTGCCTAAATTAAAAAATGAATCATTTAATTTCCGAAATCATTTGCATTTTTCATTAATTTTTCGGCCAAAAAAACATGCATTGCCACGTGGACACTCTCATTGAGCGTTTAATTGTGAGGAGCTCTAGAATTGCTCGGTTAATGTGAGCTTGACACATCAGCTTTTGTCTTCTGCTTTAGATAATAGTATAGATACCCCATACCCCTCCCTTTTCACCCCTCTTACTCTGTCACCTCTCATCCAACCTCACCTCCACCTCGATCACTCCATGTCTCCATCCCCCAGACCTCCACCACCAACAGACCACCACCACCGGCGGACCACCTCCACTGACGGACAACCACCACCGTCGAACTCACACTCGCGCACCACCACCACCGCAGACCACCACCACTGTGAACCACTACCACCGGAGCACCACCTCACTGTCACGGACAACCACCAACGGAATGTAGTTAGTCTTTTAAATTTTTTTCCGCCACCAAGGTACGATACCAAATTGTGTTTTCGTTTCATCCGTGGAAGAAACGAAACAAAATTTCGTTTCCACCTTGGAGGAAACGAAATAGATCTTCGTTTCCTCGGAGGGAACAAAATTTTGTTTCATATCCTCCATGGAGGAAACAAAATGGATTTGCCTAAACTACCCCTATGTATACTCACTCACACACTCTCTCCTCCTCTCACTCTCTTTCTCACCTCACCCCAACCGCCATAGCAACCACCATCACCAAAACCACCACCGTTGTATCAATCATCATGACAGAGGCAACATCAACACCACCGTGAGACCACTGAATTTTTTTTCGTTTCATCCACCGAGGAAACGAAACAAACCTTCGTTTCCTCCATTTTTTTTCGTTTCCTCCACCAAGGAAACAAATCCATGGAGGAAACAAAATTTTGTTTCAGATTAAAACTCCTAAACATTAATCCACCCCATATATAAAACCATTAAACTCTTAATTATTTACTTAACTAATGAGGTGAAAATAAAACTCAAAACCAACCTACTTATTTCATACCAGATTTGTAAATGTCATCGTATTAGGTGAACTTTTACCACTTCTACTCTTGAGTCTTGCCCTACGCTATTTTGCTCCGCTCTCCACGTTTTCAACAAGGTTTCCATTGGAAATTTCATTACTATAACTATAATGTGATAAAATTAGTACATACTTCATCTAATAAATATCTACACATGAAAAATCTAAAAATTCTTGGCACTAAAAGACGAAAACCCTAATAATGTAACCAACTAAAAACAAGTTTCTTAACAAAAGGTTGACCTTTAAACTATCTAAGAACTAACACAAGATGGGTTTGATGGTTCAACAAGCACTTCCATCTCTTTCTGTCTTAACAAAAGCATCATTCTTTCAGTTTCAAGTCTTTTTCTCTCATTATCAATTTTCATCTTCTCCATTTCTCTCTCTTTTTTACTGCTAAATTTAATCCATCTCCACCTCTGTTTTTCCAACTCTAATGCTTGAAATTGAAACTTCAAACCCTGTTCTTCCAATTGAACTAACTGTGTCATCATCCATTGTTTCTTTTCTCTTGAACTTTTACTCCCATCTTGCAACATACCCATTATTTCCCCATTTAATTTTTGCAATGCATGTGAGTTGTTGTTGTTGTTGGATGAATCACCCACAACAGTTTTTGCTTTCTTCCTCTGTCCTCCTTCATCTTGCTCCTCATCCTCTTCATAGTACTCATCTTCATCATCTTCATCGTCATCGTCGTCGTCTTCGTCGTGATCCTCTAATCCTAATCCTAGTTTATGTGAACTATTAGGGTCCATTGAAGATCGTGACATTGTTGCTGAATGTGAGCATGATTGCTGCTGCTGCTTCGGCATCGGCATCTGGTGGTGGTGGAGGGTATTATTTTGTTGGATATGCTGCAGCTGCGGCTGCTCCGCCACTGTAACAGCAGCTGCAGCTGCAGCCGCACCCGGGTCACTACCATGGCCACCAGCTCCATGGCCACAACTATTATGATAAGCACACATTTCCCTGAAGAACAAATGCTTAGAATTAAGCAATTTCCTGACTTCTTCCTTCAATTTAGGAGTAACATCCATAGAATCAAGCAAAGTTTGATTCTCCACCACTCTACAAGCAGTTCCTTTACCCAAAATATCATTCACTCTTTTATATCTTTTATTCAAATCATTGAATTTATCCTCACATTGTTGTGGAGATACATAAAAACCTTTCTCCATCATTGCTCTAGAAACTGATTTCCATTTCCCCTTCTTCTGCAATAAACCACCACCTCCTCCACCTCCACCGCCGCCCGAACCCGGTTTCTTCTTCTCGGATCCAATCTCAACTCCACCTTCATCTCCTATATAATAAACTGCCATGATCAACAATCTTACCATATTATCAGTCCACTTCATTCTATGCCAAGGTGACACATTAGTCCCACCTTTTCTTTTATCATCAACTGAGCTGTTTTCATGATCATTTGCACAACCAGGTTCATCTTCATCACTATTTGTTAAATGGGTCATTTGGGTTTTGATTTTAAGACCTGGGTTTTGGTTTTGGGTCGGGTTTGTGTTCGGGTTTGAATTTGGGTTATTGTATGATGATAAGTAGTTTGAGGGTTGCTTCATTGAGAGTTGGGTTTGTTGCTCATGTTGCTGGTGTTGTTTGTGATGGTTGTTGGTGAAAGCCACCATATGTGGGTGTTTTTGGAGGTGTTGTTGCTGTTGTTGAGATTGTTGTTGTTGTTGTTGTTGTTGTTGTTGAGATTGTTGTTGTTGTTGTTGTTGTTGTTGTTGTTGGTTTAAGGGAATTTCTAAGCCAAGCATGCCAACCCCAGTATTTGAATACATTCTTCCTGAAAACCCACTTCCTTCCATTATTTGTAGTAATAGTACAAGATATTACAGGATGATAAAGTTTAAGTTTTTTCTTTTTCTGTTAAGGTGGAAAACAAGAAGTTTTAGCTTTTAGGTCAAAATGTATGCAATTATGTAACTAAAACCACAGAAGAATGAAATAAAATAATGAAAATGTAGACTTTTTAGTGAAACTAGAGAGAAAATCAAATCAGCTGGTATTTTTTTGAGGATTGTAAGTTGTAATAATCGAGGAGAGATTTTAATTAGAAGGGGTTGAAAAAGATGGAATGGTTGTATTGTATTAATGGTCAGACTTCAGAGAGTGGTAGGGATTATGAAATATAGATAAGAGAAGAGAAGAGAAGAGAAGAAGAAGAAAATCAGAGAGCGGTGTTGCCTGTTTTTAAAGTTTGTGGTTTTGTGGGTTTTTTTTGTCTTACCTTGTTTTGTGGTGTTTTTAAAATTGTTGAAAAGATAGCAACCGGAAAACTGCCCATTGTTTTTGGATAATTGGTTTTGGTTTTTGAGTGGAGATAGTCCACAGACCACAGGTTTTAGAAAAGCAATGCCCCCACTGTTTTTCTTCTTTGTTTCTCTCTCTTTGGAAACCTTGGTCACTGGGGCTGGTTTTGGGATGTGAGTATTTGATGATATTACTAATATAAAAGTGACTTCCGGGTGGGTTGTGCAATGTCAAATTGTTTACTGTTGGAGAAGCAAGTGGGAATGTGGGAGGTAATGAATAATGATAATTCTTCCATAATATATAATATATTAATCGTCCGTTTCTTTTTAATCTACACACTTTTTTATTTATCCGTTTCTTTTTAATCTACATATAGGGGTGAAAGTTATTCGGATAAAATCTAAAATCCAATCCAATCCAATCCAATTCGAATTACTAATTCGGATCGGATTCGAGCTGTGTTCGGACTGGATTTGGATTGAGATTTTTTGAAAATTTTGATTTTCGGATCGGATTAGATTGAGGGTAATTGGATCCAAAAATTCAATATAACCAAATAGTAATATGCCTTGTATTATGTATCTGGATTGGGTTTAAGTGCTTAACTGATTTTTTTTATTATAAGAAAACTTACTCCATAGCCCAATATGGCAATACACATAGCACTTCAACCCTTCCCCTAAAACATCACCTGCACTTAATTCTTCATTTCCTAATTTTACTAGGCTGCTTTTGTGCTTAATTCATTTCATCGAGAACCTAGAGTTTTAAAAAATCAGATTTTCGGATCGGATCTAATCTAGAGTATGAAAATTTGGATTGGACTGGATCGGATTCAAACCCTAATTGGTTTGGATTCAGATTGAAAATTTGAAATCCAAATTTTATTCGGATAGGTTAGGCATTAATCCAAATAACTGTTGCTTCATTTGAAAGTATGAACTACTATATTGTTAAATAATTGTTGCTTCATTTGAGAGAAATCTACAAATATGTATGTTTACAAAAAGCCCAATTGAACAAAAGCCCAAATGAGTTAGAATCAAAATAATGATTACAAAAGCCCACCATTTGGAATTTGTGTCACTAGCCCAAGGAAAAATTAATAATCAATCTTTCTCCCTCCATTCTTTGTGGAATGTAAATTGTAAAGCAAATAATCCTGATTCCTGACTATTCCTAATCTTCTTCTCAAGTATGTCACCAAACTCCATAAAATTTCGAATTATATAACTAAAATAATATAAACTTTGGCCGCTTCACTCGTAATAATAAAAAATTTCAATTATTATTTAATATTTCAAATTTTATAGCAAAATTCTTAAAATGAGACGAAACTAAATGCAACCTAGACGAAACAGGTTGACCGAAAATTGTCACAATTTCATTAATTGGTTTTTTAATTTAAATTTAATAAAACTCAAAAATATATTTTTGATTCTCTCCTTCTACAACACACCACCACCACCAAAAAATCGTTTCTTTCTCTTCTCCCTGCTTTTTTCCCTCTTTATCTCTCTTAGGAATGGCAATCCATTTCGAATCCGGCCCTGGTCAGATTCGCTCTGAGGCAAAAAATCTGAGTCGACTCCGAGAAAAAAAAAATCCGCATCCAACTTCGTTTAAAAAGTCAGACTTCGAGTCGGAGTAGGGTTGGAGTCAAACCTCATTAAAAATCTGATTCACCCTATCCAACTCCGACTTTGAGGCAATTAATATTATTTTTTTATATTAATGTATTATGTATGTATACTTTAACTTTGATTTTAACTTTCAAGTTAATTGGTCTTATTTTATATTAATATTATGTATACTTTAACTTTGATTTTAACTTTCAAGTTAATTTGGTCTTATTTTATATTAATATTATTCTATGTATGTTGTATAAAAAGTATGTGGCAAAAGATATATATAGCCATCATGTAATCCCTCGTAAATTTATGGATTTTATAAATATATTTTAGTATATATATATTTATATTTAAACATAATTTATTTTAAAATAATTTATTTATTTAAAGAAGGTTGACTATTTTGAAAGTCAAAAGAATTATTTTAAGGATTTTAAGGAAGTTAAAATATTTTTGTTAAGGCATGCTTTGAAAAAATACTTGAAATACTATTTTGATTTGAAAAAGAAGTTTAAATGGGCTTGAGAAACCCAAATTCTAAGTGGACTAGAAAAATGATTTCTATTGATGTTAGGAGTTTTAAATCATCTATCATATTCATCATTAAACTTTGTTGAAATTCAATTGCCTTTTCCTAGGCCCAAAAGAAAAACATATATATAAATACCTTAAACCCAAATTTTACCTACACAAAAACTTTCTCTCTCCTCAAACACCCCCAAACCGGCGGTTTCTCTCTCTCCTCTTCCACGTTATTTCCTTCCTTCTTTCTTCTTCAAGAAACACTTTCTTCTCCACCAAGAAACGTCACAACACCACAATTTCCACCACCGCCGAGTTGATGTGTTATCGTCAGTACTGTCCTTCCTAGGCCGGCGACCTCTCCCTTGTTTTCTTTGATTGTGTTGGTTTGATTATTTTCTTCCTCCTCAAATTTTGATTAAAGATTATGTTTTTATGTTTTGTTTTAATACTAATTATGATTAGAAGCTTTAATTTACTGTTTTAATGATGAATCTATGATTATATAAATTATGTATTGAAAGAATAAAAATTCAGATCTGATTATTATATATATTTAGATTGGGTTTTTAATTATCAACGCATGAATTTTTAGGGTGTTAAAGATTGAAAAATCATATAGCATGTTATAAGCTATGAAATTGATTTAACTTATGAATTTAAGCATGTTTAAGTATGTTTAAAGGGAGTTGTAATAATTTTAAGTTGCTGGAATTTAAGAAAAGTTATTATTAATGGAGTTTTATGGATTTTAATGACTAGTATAGTAGTACTATGCTAGGTAATATAAGTAATTGCGGTTTTGATGATAAAAACAATTTTTAAATATTTTTAAAGGGGATCTAAAGTATTTTAAAGTTGCTGGAATTTATTTGGAGTATTAATTTTAAATTCTATTGGTTGTTTTAGGCGGAGATTACTCTGTAGACGATTTTTAAGGTGTTAAAGGTGGCCTATCACTTTGTCTACACAGGGTACGTACATACCTATGTGTTATGTGATGTAATATCATGATTTTAGGAAGGAAAAGTTGTAGTATCATGATTTTAGAACTTTGTAAGTTCATATATGATTTCTATTATGTTTTGATTTTACATGTTTCATGTCTATGATGCAAGCATGTTGGTCAGGAACTTTATTTATTAATTCACATGAGGGAATTAATATATTTGTTGAGTTAGATCATGTTTAAATCATGTGTTCCCTTATATTATTATTTTCATTACTCTATAAGGACTGTGGGCATTATTTGGTAAGTTGATAATTTATGCCTTTGAAAGGTAAGTTGGTGTTGGCTAGGTTCAACAAATAAGAATGATTGAAATAATTAAGAAGGAATTAATCTTGGGTTGTAAGCTGTATGATCACCTATTTAATCCTAAGATAAAAAGGAATTAAGTTGTAAATGTTTGATTATATGTGTTTGTATTACTTGTATGTCATAACAAGTAATAATTGGTAAATCATGTAAAGTGTAAAATTGATAGTAATAAACTTTAAACTGGTGCATGTCTAAAGTTGGACAATCAGGAGTTGGGGTACATGGCGAGCGTACCATGGCTTTTTCTAGGAATTGGATTGATCATCGTTCCTATTCTTTATTAAAAGATTCCTTACTATCGCAGGTCAATATGGAATATGGAGTCGCGCCTGTATTTCAACTTCCTAGGTGAAGGCTAGTTTTAGTTAGACAACTCGGTCCAATAACTATTCAATTAAAGTAATGAAGATGGTTAAAGTTTAGTTCAGTAAACGTTATCTGCAAATTGTTAGATTGTTATGTTATTATTTATCCCTGCATATTATTTATTAGTATCATGTTAGGAATGTTTATTTATTGTTATGTAGTACTCAACTTTGCTGATTACGTGCTTTCTTTGTATGTGTTGATCATGGCTTTGTCTTATTGATCCTGTGATGACCCATTCTTGGTGAGTAGATTCTTTAGTGCATTGACATCTACATGTTTGCGGATGTTGCATCATGGGGATATGGGAATAGAGAGCTTGTGTAACAGATTTTTTTTATCAATTGCTTTAGTAGATATATTATATTAAGTTTGGTTTGAAGTTAATAACATTAATAGTCTTGTTTGGTTTTAAAGTTCCTTTGATTTTTTTATTATATTTCAATTATAAAGTTTAGTTATTATAGATGGAGGTGGTTTGTGGGTGATGGAGGGCTTCAAGAGTGGGGGTGGGGCTAGAAGTGGTATTTCCGGTGGGTGAGGGAGGGAGAAAGTTATTATAGATTCTTTTTAAAAAATAAAAATATATTAACCTATTTTAGAGATTTTCAGTGAAGTTGACCTAGCCTGTAAAATTTGAAATATCAAATAATAGTCAAAAGTTTGTATTATTGTGAGAGAAACGACCAAAGTTTGTATTATTATAGTTAAACAATCCTAAAATTTCTATGTTGAAATCCTGAATTTGCTTATTGACAAATTTGGAAGATTAAAAAATCAATCTACCTTTCCCTTATCTTAGAGATATACTCCATCCGTTTCCTAAATATCTTCCTTGTTACTGTTACTACAGATACCAAGGAGTATCCATTTGCGTGAGGTGGGTAAAGTAGGAGAGAGAAAGAGGATAAGATAAATAAACAAATAAAGGGGTTAAAGTATGACAGAAAAATAGAGTAAAATTGAATTAATAATGTAATAGTGGACCATATGATAGGGACATGAGAGGGTAAAAAGGGGAAAAATTATCAGATAAGGAATAAAGTAAAAGAGGGAAGATCTTTTGGAAACGTCCTTAAACGGAAAGAGGGAAGATCTTTAGGAAACGGAGGAAGTATTGAGATAATTTATTTTATATATCTATTAAGATAGTATTTAGTGATGATTTATTGGTTTATCATAACAAGTTGGGTAGAATAGAGTTATTTTATGTTTTCTTAATATCTTTGATATCTCTATATACTTGTATAGCTAACGCATTAAAATAAATATTTTGGCTTCCTCACTGCACAGTGCGCACGTATGTAGTCTGGTATTTTTACATGTGTGCGTGTATGGAGAGATAGATAAGATCAATTTCATAGAGAATATTCCTTATATGAGAACAATGCGATTATGATTTATTTGCAATGGAAATGTATCATTTAAGATATTATTTGATAATATTTTTTCTTGAAAATCTAGTCCTTTTGGAAGATTGGTCTTGCAAGGAAGAAATAGTTTCAATTTAGCCAAAATAGATTACATATCAATTAAAAAGGATTACAACAAAGTATTTTCATATTATCATATAAGGATTGTTCTTTTGAGAAGAGTTGAGAAGCACCAATAACCACAACATAAGACCACCATATGAAGCTAGAATAAATCAAACACAAAGTCTTGGGTGTAATTGTTACACTTGTAACAATTACCTCACATGTGCGATCTCTTCCACCATCGTCATCCATCTTTTCAATTGAACTAGAGATGACACTGAATATTGGACTCGACCCGGATCCATGGATCCAGATCCGTTTTGTAGGATATGGATCTAAAAAATTAGATCTAACGGATTTGAATTTGTTTCTCGAATGTAGTTCCGAGTCTGGATATGATCTCAAGACCATAGTAATAACAAAAAAAGCAAAAAAAAAAATCCTAACATTTTGTTTGGTATTTTTTTAATAAAGGAAGGAAAAAGAAAGGAAGAGAAAATAATAGAAAGGAAAAAAAAGGTAGTTGTAGTTTCTAATGTTTGGTATAATTAGTGGATTTGAGAGGAATCACATGTTTGGTTGTCATTAGTAAAGGAAAGGAAAGGAAATAAAGAAAACATAGGTAAAAACTTCTTAGCTTTCTTTCCAGTTAAATTCCTCCGATTTTGGGAGGAAAGGAAAGCAATGATTTAAGAGTATTATTTTCCTTCCACTTCCTCTCCTTTCCAATCAAATCTCTCTTATTTTCTTTTATCAAACACGAGAAAATTTGTTTTTACCTTTTCTTTCCTTTCTTTTCCATCCAAATCTCTCCTACCAAACAAAGCCTAAGACCCCTCAAGTGTCATCCTTAACCGATGACCAACAGTAACCCTACCCCCTCTCCCTTTCACTCAATCACTCTCCTTCCCTCGCTCTCCTCCATCTTTACCGCCCACCACCAGAAACGGCACTTCTTCTTCGCCAATTGTCTATTTCTCTCTTGACATCTTCTCATTTCGTGTGTGGGTCGCTACCAGACCACCATCGCGGCACCACCAACTCCACCATCATATCTCTTTCGTTACTCAAAGGTGTGAACTTTCTATGGATTTTACGAAAAGTTCGTTGTATTAACTTACCGGAACATTATGATATCTCATTCCCCTTGTATCTTTCTCCATTTTCATCCAAGAGATTGAATTAACTTTTTATGGATTTCCGAAATTTTGCTTTTTATTGTTTGATTTTATTTTGTGTTCGTTATGATTCTTGATCATTTACATTTTGTTTTATTTCATGAAATTAATATGGTTTTCCTTGTCCAAAAAAGATGCTAAGTGATTATATAATGTGAATTCCTTGCTTTTTATTTTGAGAATATGTTTAGAGGCTTCTTTTGGAAGAGTCTGAGCATGGATTAAGTTCATTTAGGAGGTGACTTTATCTTGATTGCTTTAGAGTCTACTAAAAGAAGTTTATGGATGCTCAATTGCACGTCTAGTCTTGGATGTTGACTGAGTTATTCACACTTGAATATTTTTGCTTCAAAATTGCGATCCTTTGTGCCCCTAGATATAATTATCATGTCTTCCACACTTAGTTTTCTTTCTCTTCGGTTTTAAATAGAGGGGAGTTTAAAGCTTAATTGTGTATCTAGGAAAGGTAAACTAGTGTTTTAAGCTTCTATAACTTTTGAAGAGCCTAAAGTCTTATCCATTAAGGCTATGTTCAGTTCACCTTATTTTTGCTTATTTCAGATCTAATCAGATCAGATCAGATCAGATCAGAAAAAATAAGTTCAAATCAGATCAGATCAGATCAGATCAGATCAGAAAAAATAAGTTCAGATCAGATCAGATCAGAAAAAATAAGTTCAGATCAGATCAGATCAGATAAGTTAAGATCAGAAAATTTCAGGTGAACTGAACATAGCCTAAATCACTATCAAATGGCCAATTATTCACCCCCATATGTTCCCACCCAATTTCAATATTTTCTTCAAAGACCAACAATATCATTAATCGAATCTGATTTTGAGTGGAAATAGTTCAGATTGTGTATATGTTTCATAATTCAATTTCATAATTTGAGGCGATCCAATAGCATTCATCACCTTCCCAAATCCTAGTCGTCGTCAAAAAAAATTAAGAACCACCAAAATAGAGGCAACTCATGTAAACTGCTCATGCATGCTTTAATGACATCGGGGAAAGTGGATTTGGTGAATTCTACATTGTCCTGATTGGTCGGCTAGCAAATAAAGAAGATGTATGGTTGTGTTTTGTGAAGAAGCTCTCGGAGTTTTCTAGGTAAGGCACTGAGGTATTGACGGGATAGCTAACCTTCTAACTATGTAGTAAGGTAACTGGGTAAGTTAATGTCCATCTATTAGAGACAAACAATATTAAATACTAGTTATTCTTGACTCAATTCAACTATACAAGTGACAAACGAGTATGATCAAAGAACTACAGAGCTACTACTAATGCAATACAATTAATAATATGATAATAAATTTAAGGATTAAAAACACCTAGCGGTCCGTTTGGTAAGAGGTTATAAATGGTGGGAATGGTAATGCATTATAGTGTAAATTTGTACTAGAAATCCAATGTCATTACCAATGGTAATGCTACTTAATCACAAGATATTCATTTTCTTCCAAAATCTCATTACTATCCATTACCACTTGGGAAGGTGGTATTAGGTGGTAATGAAAATTTATAAAGAAAAATCCATGTTTTGTGATAAAGTTTCATTACCATGGTTATGGACATGTGAAAATCTTTACAAATTTACACTAAATTTCATTACCATTACCACTATTTATAACCACTAACCAAATGGGCCGCTAGAGTTAAGCATCACCAAGTTAACGTAAAGATAATTTCCTATTCCAAACTAATTAATTAAATGTTCACAAGGAAGAGTACAATCTATATAATACATTTTCGGTTATCTATGGCTTCCCTAATATGCAATCAAGTCTACTCCTATTGAATCATGCAATTTAAATACATTAAACAAAACACTCTAACTTCCTAATAATCCATTCTTCCTACTACCGTGGAGAATTTCATATTTTTAATTGAAATACTCAAATCCGTTAAAATCCAACTCCCGTTGTGATCAAGACAATGGAATAATAACAATACTGATTATCTTTAATCTAGTATTGGAATTACATTCAATTAAGCAAGAGCAAATAGACAACTAATTTGGATAGTTTAAGGGAGTATATTATACATGAATCAATATAGCTACGGTTTGCTTAACCCTATATTAGAAAACTACTCACACATATTAATTAAATAAAATAAATAAATTATAAAAGAAAACATAACTAATAATCAAAAATATAAAAGAGGAGAAATACTTGAATTGATGATTGGAAATATGAAGTCTTGAATTAATCTTCTCAAGAATAGTAAAATCAACGCTTCCTCTATTGTAAAGCATCTAGAGAAAAATAAGAGCCTCACTTGAATAATGAAAAGAATATCCTGACATAATTAGAAAACCTCTAATATAAAATTGTATCTCCTAATATTATTAGGAAACTAAGTTAGAAGATAACAAAAGTCCATTGAATCATTAAATAGGCGGAATTAACTAACCTGCATACATGTAGCAGGCTTCAAGAACACAATGCACATTTGCAAAACCCATATCTCCCTAAATATAACTCGCCTTGGGTCGTGCGGCCTATTTCAGAAAGCTCTTTAAGTCTTCTTTCCTATGTCGTTGTAATTAACCATTTATCATTAACGTGTCAAAAGTTATGGATAGGAAAGATCTTTAAGTCTTCTTTCCTATGTAAGTTAAATTTACTTAAAATACAACACGAGGATGGGTTCTCTCTCTAGTTTTCTAGAGAGAGTTTTTTTCCTGTAGGTTTTTCCTTGGGAGGGTTTCTTCCTAGCCTCTGCGGCTAGGGTTTTCACATTTTTTAAGCTTTCTCCTTCCTTCCTTCTTCCTTCTTCCTCTTCTTCCTTCATCCTTTTCTTAGGGGCTACCACTGGTTACACCAGTGGTAAGCCCCGAAAAATCCTATTTATTTACTTTCAATAAAAGTTTCCATCTTTTAGATGGTGATTTTTTCTACTATGTTGATTGTGTTGGTTTTTGAAGAATTAGGGATTCACAACTTCTGTAAAATTATGGAAGACTATTGGAGTACGTTCATCCCAAAATTTTCGCATCTGCAGATCGTATGCCGAACCAGAGCGAACTCACAGATTGCATTGCTTCAGATGAAGATTTTTATCAAGGCAAAATTAAGTCAAATCTGCGACGTTTACATTTCTAGGGTGATATGTATTTCTATTAGAATTTTATGTTTTTCAGAAATGACTTGTAAGTGCCGTTTGGCGAAATATTAATGAAATCCCTTTTCTTTCCGTAAAAAAAAAAGTCTTCTTTCCTATGTCGCTGTAATTAACCAATTATCATTATTGTGTCAAAAGTTATGGACAAAAAAGTAGACATGATTCAATTTTCATAATTCTTTCATTAAATTCCAATTTCATTTTGGCTCCAAATTGCATACAGAGATATCCATGACGATCCTTATCAATGTATCTTCTTTCTAATAGCTCCTAATACTCAAGCTTGTCCAATAATACTCCAATTATGTTCTCAATACCTGAAATTCATTTAAAAAAACACCGAAAATGCGCAAAATGAGTAATATTTCACAATTCATATAATTATATACAATTATGAACTACAATGCACCAAAATGCTCCTAAAATACAACCTAAATGCACCTAAAAACTATCTGAAAAATGATACACCAGGTTTAAAGAGCTTGTTGCATATGCCAAATAAAATTGTGATTTCTACGAAAATGAGTTAATTCTTTTTTTCTCCTTCTTTCTTTCTTCCTTCTTCTTAATTTTGTTTTATAATAAATTTTATTCTCTTTCTCTTGTCCTTAATTCCATTTTGCTTGAGGACAAGCAATGGTGTAGCTTGAGAGTGTTTGATACCTTGTTAATTTTGTTAAGTTTTAGTAGTTTTTAGTTAGTATTTTAAAGTTTTTAAGTTAGTTTTGCTTTGTTAGTAGCTAATTACTCTAATGGTTCATGTCTCCTCCCCGTGTGCTCTTTGTTAGGCCCTTTTTTGGTCTCGTTTATTATAAGCATGCTGGGAGGGTGTTTGCACGAACTCAGATATTAGGATCAAAGATAAGGAAGATCAACGAAGCATCACCGAGCATAGAAGAGGTCACAGAAGCAAACCAAGAATTTTGGAAGGGTTTGTGCGTAAGGGTCAATTTCAAATGGACATAACTTTTAGCATACAAAACATATTTGAGTGATTTAAGTTGGAGATGAAAGCTTCACTCAATATATTTCCAACAAATGTTCACAGCCCAATTTTGATGAAGAACAAGTTAGAGATGGTCATTTTGAAGATGAACTACCAACATAATCCACCTGGATCGTGATTTGCGAAAACTTGAAATTCACTTTTATTGGCCTGGCGCACCCGGGTCCCTCTCAACTTGAGTGATCAAATCAAGCCAACCCGTCCGAGTTGCCAATTTTATGGAATTCTAAATTCACTTAATGGGTTCCTTAAATCGATTATAGGCATGAAGGACAATGAGAATAAGGACAATCTAGCCTAAGGGACTTTGTTTACTTGTTTATGTTCATCATTTTGTGGATATGCTTGGTTGAATGCCTTAGCCATGAGAATAGGTCTTAGGCTGGAGACTACGACAATCTAGCTACCTCGAGAGAGTGGTTATAGTACCAACGAATGAACAATTCCCCTCAATTGATCCCCATTGTTGATAACTGTTATGATTACTTGGTTTGTAAATGAGTTGATTGGTGGATACCCGACCCTTCCCAAGATCATTTTTCTTATTGTGTTTGCATCTATAAATCTGTAAAAGAAATATACTTGGCATAGTTATTAAAAGTCGATACTTATTGGTGTTTCCCTTAATCCTTGTGGGTTCAACCCTTTTCTTGTCATAAATCGAGTAGTTTAGGTTTTATCTTTGACATGCTTACAACGAGCGCGCCACCTATTCAAAATTTGAATCCTTATTATAGATTAGAGTCCCAAATAGCATTTGCAAACGTAGGAAAATATTCATAAGTAGGAGCTTGGAATCATCATTGAATCCACAACAACTGTGTTATAAGTGTGATGACTACAATAAATTTAGGTGGTGTTTTGGTACAGTTTGTGGCGATATATTGTTAGATAAGGGAATACATATGACAATATAGAAGAAAAAGTAGTAAAAAATGCCAACTTGTAGGAGGTAAATAATAAAGCAACTGAAGAAGAAACTCAAACAACAGAACTGTTTGAAAGCGGCTATCAAAAAAAGGATTGTCATGTTTGTTATTCTTTTTTTTGTAGGAAAAGTTAACACTGGGGGTCTCAATTATGGGGTATTGTCTTTTATAGGTCTCAACTATTGATTATTTTTTGTAAGATCTAAGTATGGATTGTTCTGATTTAACTGAAATTGAAATGATTTAAACTAAAAACGACTCGATACTCGAAAGTCGCGAACTGAAATCTAACTAAAATCAAAATGATTTGTACCGAATCGATTTGATAACAAACGACCCGACCCAAGTGCACCCGGGACTAATTTGACCCACAAACCCATTTAGATACTGATATGGATTCAACGGAAATTAATTCGACCCAACTCTATAATAATTTGGCCCATACCCTTTTTGTACTTGTCGACAGGCAATCATAACCTTGACTCAAGCATGAGTGGACCCGACTCATCTCGGGTCAAAGGGTTAATTGAACCCGATATTTAACCATCTCGCTTCTTGTTTATTTCATCTATCGTGTCGAAATAACTTAATAATTTAAACAGATTAATTTTTTTTACCCAAATTCACTAATCTCTTCATAGATTCATGGCGAATCGTATCATTGTTTACCACCTCAATCAACATAGAAAACAATTAATTACTCCCTCCGTCCTCCATTAGTTTACCCCTTTCTTTTGCATAGAGTTTTAGGAGGAATAGTATTGTGTGCATACAAAGAGAGAGAAAAAGTTATTTATACTTAAAGTTGAATATATGTGTGATGAAAAGTTTGTGGTCCCATTTCAAAAATAGCAAAAAAAAGAAAAGGGTAAACTAATAAGGGACACTCTTAAAAGGAATAGGGGTAAACTAATAGAGGACGGAGGGAGTATTTTTGTATTTTTAGATAGGTAGAACTAATTTAATAAGATTACACTCTAGTCTCTATGCTATCCATCAAAATTCCATTCCACCGATGCACACCCTACCAACAACCAACAAAGATACTTTTCTTATCCAAAAGTCCAAAACCAAAAAAACTCGAAAAAACCACACCAACAAAAACCAACAAAAACCAACAAACAACACAAACAAAATCCACCAAAATCCAAAAAACACTCCCTCCTTTTTATCTCACTCAACATCATCCTCTTCTTCTCCTCTCTCTCTCTCTTTTCCCCCCTTAAACCCCCTTTTCTTCTTCTTCAATGGCACCCTCTCATCACACCTAACCCCCTCAAAAAAACCCAATTTCCCCAATTTCCAAATTTCTATTCAAAAATTCAACATTTCAATCTAATAATGGGTGCGTCGCTCTCGAATTTAACAGAGGGCGGCGCTAATTTAGGAGGAGAATCTGGTCCTGGTCTAGGCGACATACCCGAAGCATGTGTTGCTTGCGTATTTGTATACTTAACTCCTCCTGAAATCTGCAATCTTGCGCGCCTCAATCGCGCATTTCGTGGGGCTGCTTCTTCCGACAGCGTCTGGGAATCTAAGCTTCCCCCTAATTACCCAGATCTGCTTGCACTTCTCTCTCCTGAACGTTACCAAGATTTGTCTAAGAAACACATTTTTACCCTTCTTGCAAGATCCATCTCTATTGATGATGGCAACAAGGTGAATTTCTTTCGTATAATTTGGTTGATTTAGGGTTCCTTTTCTATTGGGTCAAATTGGGTTTTGTTGTTTGAGATTTTTGTTTTTGTTGGGTATTTGAGTTTTTTGTATTTTGGGAATTCTGGAATATTGTTTTAGAAATTTTGGGGAAAGGATGTGAATTTTATGTGGGTGTTATGTAATGTGGTTAGGAAGTAATCTTTGTTTACATTGTGTTTGTTTGTTGGTTAATCTTATCTGCTCTACCAAATGTGGGATTTTAAGGGGGGTATTTTTTTTTTCTATTGGGTTGAGAAGGGTGTTTAGAATTTATTTTTTTCATGGTGGAGAATTTGGGGTATTTTTTTAATTCGTTTTTGTTTTTATGGGTTGGTGTTGCGGTTTGGATGTGGTGGAGGATAATTTGAGATTGATTTTGCTGTTTTGTATTTGATGGGCAGCAAGTTTGGGTGGACAAAGTGACAGGGAGGGTGTGCGTATCGATTTCGGCAAGAGCAATGGCAATCACTGGGATTGAAGATAGGAGGTATTGGAGTTGGATACCTACTGAGGACTCCAGGTAAAAGCAGCATGTTGATTTATCTACTTTTTATCTGTTTTTTTTTTTGCTTTTTTGGGACTGTAAATGAGCCTTTTGGTTGATTGTCACTGAATTCTCTTGTGGGCTATTTGTTGAAAGTTAAGATTTGATCAAAATTGGAAGTGGTTAGGGTAATTGGCATTGTAGTTGTAAAAGCCTATGCAATATAGATAATGTGAAAGCGGGTTTGGGCAACCAAATAAGGAAGAGCAGAGTTCAGTCTACATACTAGCCCAAAGAAGGTTCAATATTAAAACCAATTGGCAATAGTAGGAGTAGCTCCTCTAGCTTATAAGGTGGTACTCTATCTCTAATGTAGGACAACTCACATATGGGTACAAGTTGGTTTCAACATATAGGGAGATTAATATTCATTTGCTGTAAATTTGGTTTGGAGGATAAGCCCTTATAGTTACTGTTTAGTTTTGTGAGAAATGCAAAGTATTTGGCCTTGATGAAATTTGATGGACACATATATTGGGGGTGAACGCTTATTAATAGTCTTTGACATCATAAGCAAAAGGAGAGCTTTAGAGAATCCTGCTAATTAAGAGTTGGTTGATTGAGGTCAGAATCTTGAAAGGAGAAATGGGTTAAAAAGCCTCAGTTATCATGATTTACTTGTTCTATTAGAGCTGTATTGTACCTAGAAATATATGTTATTGTGCAGGATTTAAGCTTCATCCTATCATTGCAGCAATTAACCCTATTAGTTCTGGCTTTATTTTAACTCAGCCTAATCTGTATGTTCTATTGTATGTCCACCTGCTTCGGTTTCGAAAGCAAGGATTTAAGGACGATGTTAAGATTAATGAACAAAGACTATGTCTTGTCGGGATATTTTCTTAATCAAATATGGGTTTGCTTGTACCTTGGTAGACGAAACACATGATGTTTAAATTGTTAAATTTTGTGGAATGCAGGATGTTGTTCTACGGTTTTTTTACTCCAAATCCTTTCTGCACCTTATTCCATTTATTCCATATTGAATATATTTTGCTGTATGTGTCGCACTTAGTTCCTTGTTCACATTTTCCTCTGAACTGTGTGATTCTCAATTTATTGCATTTTACTTTACATCTCAACCATACGTATGCTCTTAGAGTTTCTATTAGGCTAGACATTGGCCCTGGTTGGAATGAATATCATTTCAGATCTGAATATCAGTTTGTATACTTCTTTGTTTTAACAA
The DNA here is from genome assembly GCF_026745355.1 of Beta vulgaris subsp. vulgaris. NCBI lineage: Eukaryota > Viridiplantae > Streptophyta > Magnoliopsida > Caryophyllales > Amaranthaceae > Beta > Beta vulgaris. The sequence goes on from NC_079208.1 coordinate 7,077,729, forward strand.
TGTCAGGCCTTCTTCATCAACTAGTAAGATGCATAGTGATATTATCAGCCACATGGCTAGCATTCTGTAATCTTCACTGATTCTATGATATTTAGATTGCTACTATTGTGAGAGCCAATTGCTATTGTCACTGTGCATTGTCTACTATGATGAGATGAAAAGGAAATTAATTTAAAAAGAAAAGAATAGGAAAAGTCTTTCAAATATACAATTTTCAATCCTGGGGTTTCTTAAATTTTTTTTTACTCCTTTAAAATGATTGTAATTCTTTTATTTCTTATTGGAATAATTGATTCTAATAATACAACCTTTAACAATTAATTTATAAAACCAACCTTTCAATTATTCGTAAATTATGCAACCTTTGTATCCTATTTATGTCTAGTGAGTCAAAATGACTTAAATTTGATTAAAACATTAACTCTACCAAAGAAGTAGGGTTATGGAGGCAAGAGAAGGGAAAAATGGACGAGTTGGAAAATGTGGCTTACCAAACAAAGTGATTATCAACACGTGAAAGCCCATTAAAAGCAAATATCCCCAAAAGGTTGCATTATTCAAGAATAATTGAAAGGTTGACTTTAAAATTAATCGGTAAAAGGTTGTACTATTAGAATCAATTATTCCTTTCTTATTTTACTTTTTTGGATTTTTAGAAAACTAAATGGAATAAAATTTGACGAATCAAACATACAGATAGAGAGGTCAAGGTAGCGATAAACAGAGGCAAACCTTCAGCAACTTCAGGCCCTTTATGAATCAATTTCTTAGAGGGAGAATGACTTGCCTACAAAACACTCATGGTCCCTGCCATCTCTGGCATTTGATGTTGAGAATTTGCTGTCAACGCCTTCTGAACTCTGGTGGAGATTGTGGATCTGTCAAGGTTTTGATAAATTTCCCTTTTACGCATGTGCCTTTTCGGGCTGAAATGCGCACTCGAACACAACAGACGTTTTGAAACGTCTCTTAGATTGCAGATCTGAATTTCTGAACATATCGATTGAGAAAACATTTCAATGCGATGTTTCAGAAGCTTTTTATTTGCGTATGTTAGCTTCTCACAAAATGCTTTGGAGTTTGGACACCTTGGAAAGTAACCCTGGCAATGTTTCCATGATTCCATCAATCTCTTTGCATATGATCTCTTGAAATTACAAGTCTTTTTCAAAACTGTCTCACCCATCTCTGACTGTAATCCTTGCTTTATTTGGCTGGCATTCCTCTTCATTTTGAAAATTTCACTTACCACTTATTGAATTTTCTTTGTTCAATCCCCTATCCAAGACGTAAGCAACATTGGACTCAAATTTTTTTATGTTGCTTGATCACCTTTTTTTCCCATTTTTGCAAAACACCCGTGCTAGGAATGAAACTTTGGAGAGCTCTTGAAACCTTGAGAATCTATCAGACTGTCACTATAACAATAACAATCAAGTTTATGCAACCCCCATGCACTTTAATGGGTTATGGGATATTAGGTACTAATGGAGCCTTATGCTTGCAATAGTAAAGTTTGTTTCTATGAGAATTAAATTACTAAATTGTACTTAATCTTTGTTCATTTCCACGATATCTTGGCTATGAGTTAAGAAGTTTTCTCAGGATGCTTTCTTCCAAGAAAACTGAAGACGGTTGAATTGGGACTTTCACAACATGTGGGAATTCCATCTCTTGACAACAGGAAAAATTAAAGGTATGGGAATATATCTAGTTTAGTATTCCTGTTCTATGTCTTTTAAGGCAAGCAAATTTTCTAGCTTCTAGAAAGATAGATGTCAACATTTTGGCATCAAGGGACTTTTTTCTTTAGGAGGGGATGAGTTATATAAGTCTATCAGTTAGTATAAATGCAACGGGATGTTTGAAAAAAATCTAAAGCAAGGCTGTGAATGTAAACGCATTTAAAATTTGTGAAGCATGAACAATTTGTTGACAGTATCAATACGAGTTCAGGCTTGTGATGGCAATGACTGATGTGTGGTATGAACAATTTAGAAATATCTTTTTAGATTATCAATCTTTGTTTTTTTTCCTTTCTAACTGTAGCAAATAGTTTTAGGTTCAATATATTACTCCGGGTTACTTCGGTTTTTTTTTAGTATTGGATCATAGGATTAAATCATACTTCCTTCGTTTCATTATTTTTGCAACATCACCCCTTTGGCACATTATTTCTGAAAGCCATGTAGAGGAGAGAGATAGAGATAGAGATAGATAAAAATTGGGACCTATGTGATAGGAGAGAGATAGAGATAGATAAAAATTGGGACCTATGTGATAGGAGAGAGATAGATAAAAGATATTACTAAATAAAGAAACATTGCAATTAATGTGAAACTTCCAAATAATGGAAGAATTGCAATTAAGAAAGAATGGAGGAAGTATAATCATAAGATCTATGTACTCACAAAAGGATGATAATAGTACTCCAATTTACTTCTTCCTTTTTCAGTTGCTAACATTTGATTGTCAAGCTTGCTAATGCACAATTCGACCATTAGTATCTTTAATTATCTATTAGTCTATGAATAGTACAAAAGTCAAATGTTACAACTAAGAAATTTGGAAGGAGCGTTATTATAATTCTTTACTAAAGTGAAAAAATTCTCATAGTCTACTCGGTTGCTTATCAAGTTCATGGATATCTCCACTGTTCCATATTAGTTGCAACATAAAAGGAAAGCACAATTTCTAAGAAGTGCGTGTGAAGAGGAGAGAGATAAGAGAAAAAACAAAAGAGAAACCATGTGATGAGGAGAGAGATAGAGATAGAGAACTTATTACCAAATCAATTAATGTTGCAACTAATTTGAAACTTCCTGATCAGGGACGTGTTCCAACTAATATGGAATGGAGGAGGTGTTAAAATATCAACGACTATATGTGAAGTTGTGTAAATCAGATTTTTAGTGAGTCCTGAGGATCGATTTGAACCAAAAATTGCGTATATAATTTAATGTCTCAAAAAGATTGAAGTGAGTAGTGTACTAAAATAAACAATTAATCTCAATTTTTTCTTAAAACTTTAAAATATATAATGTGTATATAAAAGTAATGTTGTAGCAAGGACAAATATTTTTTAGTTCAATGGTTGTAGCATCAGAAAAGTTGGATTATAGAATCATGTTGAAGTCCTATTACTTTGACTTTCTTTTTCTATTTAAATAATATGGCAGTTTTTTTTAAAACATTAAGATTGTATTGAGGTTTGGGATTGATTTTCTTTGTGTGGACCAGCCATTGCATAATTCTAGCCTTTGATCATTTTAGTTACCTCAACGAAAATAAGTTTCCCATTTATAGTCTTTTAGAGGTGGACTGACGCCCAAAGTGTTTTTATAAAGCCCATGAAGTTTTCTCAGTTCATGACAGAGGTGACTAGCTGGAAATATTGCAAATCACTGTGCCCCGTCGCCTTTCGGATATTTTTTTGTCAAGCAAACACAACTTATCTACAGCTTCCAAAGTTTCAAACTATTCTAAATGTTTTTGGTGGGCCAGGAATTGGAGCATATTTAGTATACATGATTTTTTTCTTGGGGGGGGGGGGTGATGGTTGAAGCTGCTGAAAACAACTTTCTTTACTTCAATTCTGATGGTGTCCATCTTATGGTATTGTATTTATGTATCTGTTGCTGAAATTATATCTATATTTAGATTTTAACATAGAGATATCAGATTTGAGATTCCAGATTTTCTTGTGAACTTTATTTGCCAAACAATTTTTTTTTGGTGTAGGAGATTTTACATCTCAGTCCAATGTCTTAGTTTAACTTGTTTTCTTCAGCTCCTCTAACTTCAGATTGCATGTGAATAAGCAGATCGCTCAGATTATCAATCATCATTACCTTTGTTTTTTCCCAGTTCTCATTTTCACTCTATTCAATTTTGAAATAAGGAACTATTATTGTTTTGTGGCTCTTATTTGTAGCTCTATTCTAAATTACCCCCAATCCCGGCTGATCAACCAAGCTGCAATCCATCCCGCCTTAGTGAGGGTTCCCATTCGCTCATTCTAGTTTGAATAAAGACGACCGATATGAACATCCTTGTGAATTTTCTTTAGATTTCAATGCTGATGTAGTTTCTGAGGCGAATGCTTTGGGCTTATTTATGAGTTATGTTGAGCGCAAAAACTACTTAAAGCGATGAAGTTCTGCTGCATTTTACTTTTCCAATATCTGCATGTGGAAATTTTTGATACATATTCTGTCTTGTACAAGAAACATTTCCTATGTCCATAATTCAAACTGCTAAACCAACGTAGCAGTTTGCGAGTACTTGCATACCAGCTTTTCCCGTTCATGATTAGGTTTTTACTGTTTGTAGGCTGGTAATACTGTCGTATACCTTTATATAGACTGTAGCCAGCCTTCAGCATCAACTACTAGCCTAAGCATAGATATGTGGTGGCTTAGGGGTTATCCTTGGCAACTAGAAGTTTCAGAAGGAAGAATTAAACCTCCCCTTCAGGAGTAGGAACCATCAGAAGTAGTTAACTAGTAGCTTGATTAAGGCATTACCGTAAGAGCGAAATTAGTTTATTGTACTTTGGTCTTGCTAATGACTTTCGTTTCTATTTGTTATGCTTTGTTCTGTATCTTTCTGTGGGTAAGCTATATAGTTGACAACCTAACAATGAGTTTATTGGAAATTTGGAGGACTTTGTTGAAAACTTGGTTCAAACTTTGAGAGTCTCACGCGATGAAGTGCTACTGACTTTGGTTTGAGTTTGGAGCACTGTCACATAATTTCCCAATCTCCCCGCGAACTGCGATCCGGAAAAGACAAATTATTTTCGATTTTCTCCTATTTTTGGCCCATATTGGGCGAACCGCGAACTGAAAAAAGCGAATTATGTTACACTGGTTTGGAGTGTTTTGAAATAGAAAGCACTCCCCCAAGACTTTGTGCTTCATGTGGGATGCATTGTGCCATCTATTGATTGCTTTTTGCCCAATGAATTTGTGCCACACCACCTCTAGTGTCATCTGACTTCTTTTTAAAAAGTCTGCAAATAGTCTGAGGGATAAAGTGCAAAACAAATGGAAAGAGTCATGTGAATTTGAACAGTATAAAAATTAGGTCACAGCTGATGTAGCAAGTTTCTGTAGTCTGGAAGAGAGTTAGAGGGATCAAGACACTAAATCTTTGCTTTTTTTTTTCCCCTCAATGATGCAAAACAAGGAAGAAATAATGAGAGTTCTGTGTGTCAATATGTCGTTTTGATATCTTCCTTACAGTTAGTAAGAGAGCCATCAGTAAGGTAGTTTTTCTCATTCACCACTTCCAGAGGGTCAAATGCAAATTCTCTATTTAGTGTGTAAATGGTAATGACAAATCAGTAACATTTGTCTTGTGGGTAATTTGATGGTAGATTCTGTGTTCTGTCCTCCTAAGCATTATCTATGAATTTCTGGCAGGTTCCAGGAGGTGGCCTATTTGCAGCAAATATGGTGGTTTGAGGTGGACGGTGTTGTTAAACTCCCTTTACCTCCTGATATCTATACTCTTTCCTTTAGGCTACATTTGGGGAAATTTTCCAAGAGACTGGGACGTCGCTCGACTAACTTTGAACACACACATGGATGGCATATAAAACCAGTTCGGTTTGAATTTACCACTTCTGATAATCAGCATGCAATTTCTGAGTGCTGTTTGGATGATACAGAACCGGAAGAGATTAAAATGAACCTTAAGCGAGGGTGTTGGATAGAGTACAATGTTGGCGAATTCATCGTGACAGATTCAGAATCTGTACCTGAAGTCAGGTTCTCAATGAAGCAGATCGATTGCACGCATTCCAAAGGTGGGCTCTGTGTAGATTCTGTATCTATCATTCCTAGTGATTTAAGACAGCGGAAAAGAAGATTGATTTCAAATTAACCATAGAATCAACATATCATGTTTATTGTAAGTTGTTAGCTGTGTGGAACTTTGCATACTGGGGTTTATCATGCTCCTTTGCACTATAATACTTTGTGGTATAAGAGCAAGGGATATCATCTTGATGTGGTTCTGTAATCTTCACTGAAGTAGGCTATTCAGTTTTTCTTTTAATTTCATTACACCAATTACAGAGAAGAATGTAGGGGAGCATATAATATTTTTTGTCTGCATAGATGGCTTGTTGATGAGCGTGTGATTACCTTGGTTTTGCTCTGTTAATTTTGACCATGTAAATTATTTGTTGTGTTTGTTGACACGAACAAAGTCGGGAAAAACCTCTGAAATTATTTTAACCTCATTTGGTCACGTTTTTAGAGACTGGATTTATAGTTTTTGTTGCCGATTCTATTGTTTTTGTACAAATGTTGCCACGGTAATAATGCTAAGTTTATCTTATAATGCCAAATCCTTGAGCCCTACTAAAAGAAAGATGATATAGAATACATATAAGATTGAAGTCCAATCCAGAGGTTTAATGACAAACTTGTTATTAGGCTCGGGCGATGCCTCGGGTAAGATATTTTTTATTTATTAATATTGTACTTTGATAATAATAGTACTAAATACTACTTGGTCTAGTAGTTAAAACTTTAGTACATGAACTTGAGGTCACGGGATCAAAACCTATACTATGCAATTTCTATTTTTTTTATTGTACATGGATTACATGATCTAAAACTCCCTAGGGAGAGCGCCACGTGACACCGTTCCTGTTTTATGCACGCCTTTTAATATATTAGTATAGATTGAAAATGGTAGCAATACACGAACTTTCTTTTTTTCAACAGGTGGAACTTTAGAATGACTAGTTGGTCTATCCGGAGTGAGTAATGATTTCAGTGTGATTTGGTGTTCTGTGTTAATTTGACAGCTTGGAAATTGGAGGGAATTTCCATGTTTTTATAGCTAATTGTAAACCCCTAAATGCCCTAAATCCTGAAACCCTAAACCTTGAAACCCCTAAACCATGAAACCTAAACCCTAAATGCCCATAGTGTAAGCCATTATGATAGAGCCGCCTATTAATACGTGCTTATTGAGTTATTGTTCATATTATTCCTTATGCTTTGCTATTTCCTTCATATTATTTCAATGCTTATATAAAATTACCAATACTGAGTGTATATACGTTATTTCAGCAATTCAATTTCAAAACACCACTAGCAGATAATTATTGGACAATCTATAGTTTTCTAGTCATTTGATCTTAATTCAAGTGGTCGAAAACTAATTCTTTGACATGAGAAAACGACCTTAACATTATTGTAAAGCTCTTGCTATCAATCAATTAATTGTGGTTATACTTACTACTTAGCTTGTTGCAATACAATGTGTCATTTAGATCTAGTTAAGAACAAATTTGGGCATTTCTTAGTTAATGACCTAATGTGTATCCACACCACCGAAATCACAATATGGAGTTAAGAAGGGTAAATCATAATATGGAGTCAAGATGGGGAAACAATCACAAACTTTTTTCACACAACTCTTCCTACTTTCAAGTTAATTTTACGTCCCCTAAAAAAAAAAAAGTTAATTTTACGTGGTTTAATTTATGTTTATCTTTAAACTGCTGTAGTCCATTCCTTTTCAATCTCAAACTAGTTATTAGGTTCGGATAATATCCTGGAAACTAAAAAGGATGTATAATTTGGTGTTTGATATTTTGTCATAAGCACAAGTTATAATTTTATATTATGATAAAGAAATTACAATGTAAGAGGTAAAATTTTACAAAAAATATATCTTAAATCTCGGAAGAGAATATTATGTATATATTCTCTATTACACCCCAGCAGTCGTAGCGGAAGAAATTCGAACACTCAGACTAGATCTAAATCATGCATCAAACTATGGTAACCTAAGAATTAAGATCAAATAGAGAAGCAGACCTAATACGTAGAGTAGAGGAGAGCACTGCTGGACAAAGGGGCACATGCGGGAATCAAAAGGCAAGAGAATCGTAGCTTATCAATGTTGTGTGCCTGCACAAGCGGCCAAGTCTGTTGTTACTGATTTTCCAACCTTTTTATACCCTTTCCATGCTTTTTCACCCTTTCTGCTCATTGCCTCCAACTGTGGGAATCGAAGTAGCAGTAGAAGGGGAATATAATCCTAGTTACTTTTATACTTCCTTCATCTTAAATATAATCTGGAAGATATTATTATTGATAATAATTGGATCTTTTCCTGTGGAGATCCACGAAACTGATGTAGCAAAATAGGATATAAAATGAAGCTGATTTTCTAGATCTTCAATCATATAAACTAATAAAAAGAACATAAATTATTAAAAATCACGGTCCCAATAAATTTACTTAATTACCTTTTAGTAGATCAACAACTCTACCAAAAAAAATGAAAGAAAATCAAATTTAAATAGCATAAATCAAATATTTGATCAATTATACACAATCAAGTAGTAAATCAAAAAGAAAAATACAATCAATTAACAAAGTGAAATGATTTAATTAAAACAAAATACTTTGTTGATAAAAATATAATAAATACTTAATAAATCTGTGTAACATTCTTTTATCGCTCATCAGTTTTAATTTTAAAAATATTAAAGAAAGTATATATAAAATAAATAATAAAAAGACGGGTTTGGTTAAGTGATATAGGCTTAATCAACAAAATTAACTAGCCCAAAAAACATGTCTAATGTTCAAATTTTACCTTTGTTTATGCCCAAAAAAGTTATAAATTATGTTCTAAAAAAGTGAGGCACGCATAGCGTGCATAAATTGCTAGTATTAATATAAAAGACCTAATCACTAAATAAATTAAACTAGTCACCAAAAGAAATTAACCTAATCACTACTGGGTTAATTCTCTTTTTGATATTGGGTTTACCATTGCCTAATTTTAATTTAAAAATAGGCGATCTCTTACAAGACAAATTCAGAGGTCTATTAAGTTATTTGTTTTCAATTATAGTGGCTTTAATTTGTTTTAATAGAATTCGATTTTGTATCATGTTAGAGTGATCTCAACTTTTGAGAGTGTCTTATCAAAATAATTTTTCACCACATTTAAACCGCTAAATTTGATAATCATTGCACATGACATTCTTTTATAATTGAGCTCGTTTTTAAATAAATTAACTTACGTCGATAGAAGAGTTTTATGCATCAATAACTAATCGATTTAGCAAGTTAATTAAGGAGTTTGATTGTTTTGAAAAGAGCGAGGCCTCACAAAATATATAGTTTAATTTTTGACTATAAATGACTATATCCTGTAATTGAATTAACGAGCTATGTAATAAGAAGGAAATGTCAACATATTGTAACATATTTTTATGTTTTGTGTTATAAAAATATGGATGATTGAGAAGATTAATATAAAAGCGTGGGCAAGAATTGTAGCTCGCAATTTCTTCCCCTTTCGCCTAAGCATTGATATGCACTATATCATCCGTGACATGACATTTCTTTGAAACTTATCTTTGCTATTCACCAAATGAAAATGAAAAGCTTTGTAAGAGGTATTAAGCTCGTAATCCGTACTTTGCAATTCATTATCCAATCATCAAATTAGATTTTATATCTGACAAAATATCAGCGTCGGGTAGTATGTAGTGATAGAGTATAGATCTATTCTTGGGGCCTTAACTATCCGTTTAAGTTTTTTGTTGAGTTGGTCCTTTGTCATGGTATCAGAGCCAGTGTGATTAAAAGGTCACGGGATCGAATCTCATCCACCCCTCCTTGGTCCTTTGATATGTAGTTCTACCTCATTAAAAATACTAAGAAAAAAAATCGTAAGACAATAAAATCACAAATGACACCCCCTATATATATGTCTTTCTTTCTTAAGCATTGACATGACAACTAAAATGACAATTGTCATTTCCAGTAGCTATTTCATAATTTTAGCTATAGGTATTAACAAAACATTACTATGTGAGTTCTTGAATCTCTTTTTAATGTAACTTTAACTTCTATATTATACAACTTTTCTAATACATAATTTAACATATAAATCAGTAAAGAATGTACATATATAAGAAAGAAAGTACATGAGTTGTTAACTTAAACAACTATATGAGTATAGGAATGGAAACTGGGAGATCGGAGATTGAAAAGAGAGCTTTATTTACTTCCATCCCCTCTTAATAAAAAAAAATTATTTACATTAGAAAGATTTGAAAGGAAAATGAAAGCTCGTTCTTCCCTTCCCTTCCTTTTCCTTTACCTTTTCTTTCATCATTCTTATCCAAATAAATGTAAATGCAGCAAACTGATACTTTCTTATTCTAAAATAGATGAAACATTTACCACTTTATAAGCTGTTTCAAAATAAATAAAACGTTATTTTATTTGGTATCACATGGATTCCTCTTTTCCTTTCTACTATCTCTCTTCTCTCCTAAATTCCTGTGTTGAAACCCTACGTTTTATTTAAAAGAGAACGGAGTCGTATTACAATTAGTTATGGGAGTATTAGAAATCACAGAGCCTGTTTGGAGGAGGAATCTAAAGTCACTATCTGGTCCCCAAATCTTGGTCTTGGTAAAAACAGACAACTTATGCATTCCTCCTTCTCACGCCTTGCACAGCTAACTTCTCTCTGTATTCTCTTTTACTCCCTTGCACAGCCAAACAGATCTCTGGTCTCTTGTAGAAGAAGAGCAGAGAAATAAAAACATAGGAAAGGACGATGTAATAGTATAGGGAAGCATATAATGAGTGCATGTAACCTACCAAATTTATATATTTTATGTTATTTTTTCTTCATCACTGCTAATAATAATACAAAAAACAAAACTGTGAAAACAAAAGCAGTCTACTACAGTCTACTCTCTGGGTTGTCATCAATCCCAAGAAATTTGCTGAAACTAAACAGTGTTTAACTTTACCTCACTTGCAGTGTTAATAGTGCACTGCAGCTATCTGTAGCTTGCTCACACCTTCTTGGTTAGATTTGGATTTGAGTTTTAGGGTTCATTGCAATCAATGAAGGGTGTCAGATTTTCTGAAGCCATTTCAGAAATGTGATAACTGTTAGGGAGTCAAGATTACTGTAGAACACCTTCTTACAAAAAAATTAAAATTCCTTTGTTAATCTAATTTTTAGTGATTGATATATGATATAGCATTGAAATTCTTTTCTAAGTTGATTGGTGCCTTGTGTCATAGATGAGTAAAATGATAGGTTGCACGTAGACAGATATGGTATATATGGGTGCGGATTCGGGTACAGGGACAGAAAACGACAAGATTTTGAAATTTTAGGAATATCGATAATAGTACGGGTGCGGGTATGATTATGTTAACTAAAACAAGTACCAATGCTACATAGGTAAAATGGGTTTGAAAAAGATACATTTTTCAAAAAGAATTAGAAATTGTCATGGACTACCCTGATCCAGTTGTGGAAAGTGCATGGTGTACTCATAATATTTGTAACATATTTGCCATGTACGCTTAATGACTATCAAACACAATTGCATCACATTGTCATTTGAGCATGTCTTCATAAGATAACTGCAAATGTCTTTAGAACGTTAGTAATAATGTCACACCATTATTTGAACATGTGATGCATCATACAAAAAGATGAGCCAAAAGCACAAAAAAAAATATTATTGCTCCTCAAAATACATTACTCATTTGACATTTTAAGATGACTCAAAACACTTTACTTTTTTTATGTTTGGACAATATCTTGAGCCAATCCTTTTCCCTTCTCTTCTCAATAAACTTTACTTGTTATCTTCAACCATACTTATTTTATCTTTTTTTTTAATATAATGATAATAGTTAATACTATCCATTAGGTCAAATCAAGTTCATTTTTGTGACCCCAAGATCTTTCAAAATGTCATATTTTATACTTTGTCCTTAATATCTAAACGAAAAACAATTGAGCGATGATTCTCTCCTATTTTTTTCTCTCTTTCTCTCTCAAGCTCTAGCCTTCATTCATTGATTTTTTTTAGTGGAAATTCATCGGTAAAATCGATGGTAAGCTCTAATTTGTGTTTTTACCAATCCTATAAATCTATTTTTCTAGTGTATACTCCATTTGTTTCTTTTTATATTTCATGCTTTTCTTATAGGTTCTTCACAAGTTATTAAAAGAGATGGTCTAATTTTATGTTAAAATTAGACTAACTTAAGTTTATCACTTTATTCAAAAAGCCCATCACTTTATTCAAAAAGCCCATTAATACTTATCTTCTTTCTATTGAGCTTAATATGTTGCCTAATTTTAAATTAAAATTAGACGGTCTCTTATAAGACCAACTCTAGACCTCTAACCACTTTTTTTCTTTTGAAATGAAGCTAACACAATCTATTTTGCATTCATACTTCCACAAATCAAAATGACACTTCTATAGGGAAAATTTTCCGTATACCTACTTGATAGACTACCCACCATTAATAAAGACGTGTTTAGTATTATAGTAGTGGATATCCAACTCAACATAATAATTATTTTTTAATGCTCTATTAGTAGTGCGTTGTCTATCCAATAGGTAGGTGTAGCAATGTCCCTCGTATATGTAGAAAGTTCTAGCAAATAAAAACAAAAATTTAAGTTATTCTGGTGCTCCAATCCCTAGATAAAAGAATCACTGTATTTATTACATACAATAGCACACCCAAGAGTCCTTTTTATGAACTTGTCTTCTCACTTTCTAGACTTATCCCCAACATTTTCTTAGCTCATGGTAGTTAAGTCCCTTTCCTAATTTGTCATTTTTTCTTCTTCTGTATACATAATGAACAGCAGCAAGCAGTTGATATGTTACCCAAATGTTTTGGGATAGTCTATTTTATAGGAGAAGACAAGAAAGAGAAGCCAAATTAAATATGGATTGGAATAATAATAGTGATATCTTAAAAAACTCATCAGCCTTTGTTTCTTGCACCCCCGAGATCTCCTCCAGCAACTTACTTTACAATATTAACCAACTTGATAGTTTTCCTGGTGAGTTTATCATAGTTATATGCATGTATTATATCTCTCATTCATTTGTATCCTCATGTATGTAAGAAACTTATTTATCAATCATATATGTTACTATTTCTAGCATAGTATTGAACATATATGGTGTACTTAGTATATAGTATGTTGTGAAGTTGTCATGAAATGCTACTATTTTTCAAGCTTTAGGTCTTAATTAATATAGTAAAAGGGTAAATCCTAGCCTATCTCTCGTTTTAATACTTACTCCGTCCATAATAAGTGAAACACGGCTCTGTTTTATGTGAAAGCTTTTTTAGAGAAGTTTTTCACTTATTATGAAACGGGAAAAGTATATGATTACTATATGAAGTACGTATCCTAGGTGTGCTAATAATATTGTTTAGCAACGTTGTGATTTTCTTGCAGTAAACATGCACTACATATATATAATATGCAGGGCCGTTCCTGATAATTTTTGGGCCCTAGGCGGACCTAAAAACAAAGGCCTCTATATGAGTCGATCCTAATATTTTATAGGCCATATAATTAAAACCTTCGTACCTAAAACTATAATCTATATTTTGTTAATGATACCAATAAAAAATAAGCACATAATATTATTAAAAATTGTACAAAATAGCACAAATTTCACTAAATATTCAAAAAGTGTATCAATTTTTATTTAACTGGTCATAATTAATTTATTTTTTTGGGCTCCACACGATCGCGGGCCCTGGGCGGTGGCACTCCTTGCCTACCCTCGGAACCGGCCCTGATAATATGGTAACTAACTCTAGTTCATTATATTTCAATCCCCAAGGTTTAGAGGTAATAAAGCATCAATGTTCAGTTGATGAGATGATGGGTTCAAATATTGTTGCAACGCCAAGTATGGGAATGGGAAGAGACATGATTATGATGAGTTTTGGCAATAATCAAGAGAAGATGAAAAGGCGGTTGACGACGAATCAACTAGAGTCATTAGAGAGTAGTTTTCAGGAAGAGAGGAAGTTAGACCCTGATAGAAAGATGAAGCTTGCAAGAGAGCTGGGTCTTCAACCTCGCCAAGTTGCGGTGTGGTTCCAAAATAGAAGAGCAAGGTGGAAGGCTAAGAAACTTGAGTATTTGTATGATGCTCTTAAGCTTGAATTTGAAAATGTGTCTAAGGAGAAGCAGAAACTCCAAGATGAGGTTAGTACTTTCTTTCTCCACCAACTTATTTTTCAAAAATTATTAAAAGGGACAGTCTAATTAATTTTTAATATAAAAGTAGACCTAGTTACTAAATGAATTAAACTAGTCATCGAAAGAAATTAATAACCTAGTTATTATTAGCTAGGCAAATTCTCTTATTAATATTAGACTTACCATTGCCTCTTTATTAAAATAAATTACTTTATTCACTACTCCATTTATTATGATGGGAAAAAATCACAAATAATTATAATTGGATAGCTGGATATATACTCAATTTTACTATGACGTAAATGTTTGTTCTTTTACTTTATTTTTTGCTTAATAAAATCATTGGTTAACTATTTTGGCTTTGTATTGACTATACCTAATAACAACCTCATGTATTAAAAAACTAACAAATAGAATCCAGGTTAACTTAACCCTATCTTCACAGTTCACAACTTCACACTCATTCGACTACTCTACCCATTAATCAAGTTTATGAACGACATGTGTATAATGTTAATTTCTTAAAAATTAATTCCGAACTCCATGTATGATGAAGCATAGTTTGTTCTAGAGTGATCAAAATGCGAGGTTAGCCGGACCGCCACTATAAAAATCGGTCCGCACAAGGGGTCAGGTCAAATTTCGAACCCGATTTTATTGCTCAAAGCCTGTTTTTTCGGCCCTAAATCGGTTTAGTCCGAAATTTAAACTAAAAAGTCATTTTTGACTTGCCCAAAGCCCATCTCAAACAAAAAAGGACGGACCGGACCGGGCCCAAAATCGGGCCCAATTTGCACAATCCCGGGAATTTTCTAATTGGGTCAGACTACCTTTTAGATTATCTCTAGTTTGTTCTTTGTTAATGTAATTGCAATTGTACGATTAAGAGCAATCATTGTAGTCTTGCAAGTGAACACAACCAATATCGTGCTACATTTACACAACAAGATGACTAGTACAATTAGGGGTGTGCACCGGTCCAGGACCGGACCGCATCGAAACCGGCTGGACCGATGGACCGGAATACAGGGTTTTTTTGCCGGACCGGAAAAATTCCGGTCCGGTCCTGGACCTCTTGGACCAGATTTATTTAAATATATTTATAAATTATATACATTAAAAATTAATAATTGTAATAACAATAATCCTAAAGAATAAATAGTAGGTTTTAAGTTTCTAACTTTCTACTTTTTTTTATAACATATGAACTTTGTTTATAATAAAATAGTAGAAATTCCAGTCCAACCTGTCCGAACCGGAATTTTCCGAATTTAGTCCGGACGTGACCAGTGGACCGAAATCCTGATATTTGGTGGACCGGAATCTCCGGTGCGGTCCGATTCCGATCCGGATCGCTTTGTGCACACTCAAATTGATAAGTACAGTAGCCGACCCTTTGCGACTCTTTATGCTCACATATAGAAAACTAATGGGTAAATCTTAAAACTCAATGAACAGGTACTAAAATTGAAGTCTATGCTTATGCAACAAGCCACAAAGAAACAAGTTTACAACTATACAGAAGCCTCCTGTGAAGAGACCGTAGAAAGCTCGTCGGTTGCAATTCCAAATTCTGATCATCACAAGAACGCACAAGCCGTTTTCAGTCGTGGGCACAACAACAAAGAGGGTCATCATCTCTTCAATGTTGACGATTACAATGCAGTCTCACCATGTTATTGGGGTGCTTTTGCATGATTAATATATAAATTAATTAACTTGTGCTTGAAAATTACATTAAATAAATTAATATATGTCTATATCTTAAGGTTTTTTTAAGAGACTTTAACTAGCTAAATACTACAATGTGAAATGGTACGTACGACTAGCATTTTGGGAGCTTTCACGCATAATTACCCTTGCATTTTATTTTTTTTAAGGTAAAGAGAAGGCGCTCTAATCAGATTGAAATTTTGCACAAGTCAATCCGGTCCGACTTTGCAGGCAAGGCCTCTCAAAAGTAGGGAGAATAGTAAGGGGAAATCTCCACCTCGAAAATGCCTCGCTTTAGTAGGATATGATCCCACGGGGATACAAACCAAACCACTAGATCAAGTACTATTTGTTCGTCATGCTTGCACTTGTACCGAGTCTTTTATGATTTGTTTTACCTCAACTATATACTAGGATATGCTACTAAATATACTAATTATTGTATTACTCTTAGATTAATATAATTTTGTTTTAATATGAGTAATGCATGGGTGTATGATTTTAAGGTTCCACTTCCATTAAGCTAGTCATTCAAATACTATCTTTTAAAATTATATTTTTCATTAAGACACGTGACACATTTATTTATGTATATTTTCTACTATGGTAAAAGAATATAATCACTTAAAGTTAGATAGCTAAATGGAAAAGTTTTCTCAATTCATCCATTTAATCTCATAAGCAAGCCATATTGTTAACTTTTTTTTTACCTATGTATCGTAAAAATTTTACTCCAATATAGAATACAACGCGTCTTGCGTGTGATCGGCCACACAGAAATTACAGATGTGGTCGCGTGTGCGACAGCGTATCAACCCGTTAACTCATTTTCAAATGGTCATATCTCACTTGTTTTTCATCGAAATCGAGTTTTTGACCAGGCGTTGGAAAGCTATCAAGCCAAATTTTCATTTACAACTTGAATCTTTCCAATATTTTAAGTGTGCTGTGAGATATGGCCTTGTGAAGTTGACCTTTATGCACAAACACTTATGAACAACTGGAGTTACACTTATGAACAGATGGAGTTACTCTTATGACCAAATGGAGTTACTTGTATGAGTATGTGGTTACTTTTAAAAATAGAAGGGTGTTACTCCTACATTGAAATGTGGTTAGTCTTATAAGCAAATGCAGTTACTTTTGTGAACCTTTGGGTTACTCGTATGATTAATTGAATTTACTTGTATAAATAAATGAGGTTACTAATATGAATTAATTGGGTTACTCATAAGATTAAATGAGGTTACTCATAGATTAAATGACATCACTAGTATGAACTAATTAAGTTACTCATATGATAAAAATGGGGTTACTCATATAATAAAACGGGGTTACTTTTGTGAACTTACTTGATCAAATGCGGTCACCGTATGATTAAATAAGATTAATATTGTGAACTAACGAGGTTACTCGTATAAAAAAATGAGGTTACTTTTGTGAACAAATTAGGTTACTTATTTGAATAAATAAGTTTACTAATCAGTTTACTTTTATGAATGAATGAAGTTACTCGTTTGAATAAATACGATTACTTTTGTGAACCTTTGGGGTTACTCATAAGATTAAATGAGGTTATTCATTATTGCTAAGAAAACACATGGGCTTTCTTAAAACCTATGAATATAGATTCCCAGGAAGAAACGAGTGAGAGTTCTGCGGAGTTCGCCATTGTTGAAGCTTCGAAGACAGTAGGAGGTGCATCGTCGAAGGAGTTCTACGGCGTCGCCATTGTTGAAGCTTCGAAAGTGATTGAAGGAGAGAAGTTGAAGATGAAGATGGATAGGGAGAAGAGAGTGAAATTGTAGCAGAGGAGAGAGAAAAAGGAGTAGACATGGCATCGACTTTGTGTGAGAGGCAGATTTGTATTAGCGGTGATTCTAGTAACACTGAAAGGTACGTGCTACTGTTTTCTGGGCTTATTATTTCAAATTGGAGTGGGCCAGCCACATGCGAAATTTTCGATGTGACCGGCCGTATATAAGAATTTGTGTATAGAATATTGTTGTAGATAAACCTTTCATAGAAGGGACTTTGTAATAGCTTTTTTAAAAATAATACTCCCTCCGTCCCATAATATAGTGCTCACTTCTCATTTTTCACAAGAATTAAGGAAAATAAAAGGAGTTTTAGGATTTCACAAAAATATATATTTAAGTAAATCTTTATTGGGTATTTTTGTCTTGGAACTAATTTTTTTCTTCTTTTTCCTCTAAAATTAAATGAAAGAGCAATAAATATTCCTTGGAATGGTGTAAAACAGTAAATAGGGGCACATATTTTAAAAAAAAGTAGGGGTATTTTGGAAAGTTTTATGTAGAAATGAAGGATAATTTAGTCCAAACAAATTGATAAAAAAGAAATAGGCACAACATTTTGGGACACCCAAAGAGGAATGCAAGCACTATATTATGGGACGGAGGGAGTAAGTCTTTAAAACTACCCAATAAATTAATCTCTATTATATAAGTCAAGGGAGAAGGTGTGGTGTCCTCATTTGAAATGACTAGAATACCCTCTAATAAAATAAACAATGTGTTTTTATAATAAATTTAAAAATGAGAATCAATGCAACTTGCCATATGGAATAAGTCAAAAATGGAATATGCAATCACCGTTACTACCTTGACTAGATTGATACAATCAATTCACGAAATTAATTAAAATCTTCAACTTAAAAAAAGTGATATCATAACAACATAATACTTCGTATTTACAAAGTTCAAACAAAATGGTAATATGGTTTATTAACATTTACAATCGTTAAAGAACTATACTAAAGCAGCCTACAAAGTATTATTAAATCTCGACCAAAATTTTCTAACAAGTAAAAATCGGTCACCTTTAGTTCAAAAAGATAGTAACATCTACAAAAGAACCTCAATAATTTAAATCACTACCAAAAAAAAAAATTAGATTAAAAATATATGCCTATTCATATATAAAATTGTCGACGCTCGCAATGCGTGGATATACGACTAGTATTATATGTTGCACCACACCACCCTATCCAACTTTCTGATGGAAAGGGTGAACTTTCGCATAATAATTTTAACGTGGGGTCAACAAGACTTCAATTATCGCTTTACGAAATTCATTAGCTTTCATATTCAATTGATAAAACAAATTGGAGGAGAGCGAGAGTGAGATTTTCTGAGGTAATTGAAATCATCATCTGTTGACTCCATGTCAAGTCAGTATCATAAAATTGTGTATCTCCGCCCATATATTGACTTCCAATTAGATGGGATTAGGTAGTGCATTATGTCGTACAACATACGAGGCATAGCCGAGTGGTTGAATTCCTTTCAAGTTTTTGCAAAAAGATAATTTCACACAAAAATCCCTTTCAGAAATAGGTAATATATTATAACAAAATTTTCCTCATAGAATTAACAATATATATATGTGTATTCTTAAGGGTTGACAATAATCATTTTATAAATAGTACCGTCATATAGTAATCTATAACAAGAACATACACATTTAAAGTTAATTTTTTAGGTGATAGTGAAGGTCCAACTGTAAAAGACATGAAATTATGATAACTAAGAAATAAAGTGTGGCATGATCACTCCTCTAACATCATCATCTAAGATTTGTCTAAGCTATGTTGGTCTAGGTAGCATTAATGAAGAGTTCTTGTTCTGCACCTCTATCACTATAAGTGCAATTTATATTCTACACTTGGATGTACCATACAATGTAGCTATGGCTATTTATTAATTTATTACTCATTTGTATTAAAGCTCCTTAAATAAGCATAAAAATGAGGAATGGGTAAAAAAATAACTTTAGGTGTACGATGCACTCAGATATATGGCATAAGATATGCTCCATGAGAGTGAATCTATATTTTGCCTACACTTAATTAATGTTTTCACTTTTAAGTTTTTATTGTAGATATCATTTCTCTTAGTACGTAAGATAGATATATCTAATTTAATATAGAACTTTATGATCAACCATATAATTTGAAAATAGTCGTCTCTCTTCCCCCCTCCCCCCGAATCCCTAGTCTTTCTTCATTCAGTTTGAGGCAACCACCATCCTTTTCAATGATAGTAAGTCCCAATTTCTATTTTATGCTCTTTTTTATTATTGTTTTCCTTAATCATGATCACTTTTTTTTTTTATTTTTGTTGATAGTTTTTTTTTACCTAATTATTGCATTCTTTGTCTCCTCTAGTGGGAGTTTAGAGTTTGATTTATTAGTCTCTCATCATATTGTGGGAGTTTAAAGTTTGGTTTTTATGGTATGTTGTAGCCTATTTGATAGGTTGTTGTACAAATTTGCAATCAATATTAGGAATCCGTACGTGCGCTATCTATATGGTCCAATAAAGAGATATCTTGTTCCAGCTATATTAGAATGATAAACACTCTCATACAAGATTGTATTATTTAACGTATAAACGAGAGCTATGTTATATTGCCAAATCTGATTCATTACTATCATAGTTATGTCGTAAAGGAACATTATTTGATCAAGTTATGTTGTTTGATCAAGTTATGTTGTGTTTCATTCTTCTCGATATCGATTATAGATTTCGTATGGCTTTTGATTAATGAAACTAGTTTTTAGGTCCGGGTTATGCCCCAGATAATTATATTTTTCATTTATTACTATCTCACTTTGAAATTATAATATCAAATATAACTTGGTTTAGTGGTTAAGACTGTAGTCTATAAACGTGAAGTCACGAGATCAAATCTTGTACAATTCATTTTCTGATAAAGCAACCTAAGTAAGAGTGACACGTGATGCCATTCTTTGTTTAAGAATGTCTTTTAATATATTTGTATAGATTAATTTTTGCCTTTTAAAATGTTGAAAAAAAATTATGAATAAATTCATCATAAATTATAATGCAATTCAACGTATTTTACCATGCATGTTAAACTAAAGGCCCGTTTTTGGGTTGAGAATATCTAAAATGAATAGAACTAAATAGAACTGAACTGAAATAATAATAATAATAATAATAATAATAATAATAATAATAATAATAATAATAATAATAATAATAATAATAATAATAATAATAATAATCAATGTTATTAGGATCGAAATCCTACTTTGGATCGTAGGAGTTGGAAGAATCGAATCGGTAGGATCGGGTCGTAAGATCCTACTATACAGAAAAATAGAGATAATTAGAGGTGATCATGGGCCGGAACGCGCATAATTTTTTTTTCCATTGGTCGGACCAGGCCAAAATTTTGTGCAAAAAGCCAACCATTTCGGGCCAAAATATGCGGGCTTTTCGGGCCAAAATCAAGTCGGGCCAAAAAATAGACTAAAAAGTCATTTTTGGCTTGCCCAAAGCCCGTCCAAATAAAAAAAATCGGGTCGGGCCCGACCGCTGGCCAAAACTTTTGCCCAAAAATTGGATGGGGCCGGGCCAAAATGATCAACTCTAAGATAATTATGCATGAATATGGTAAGAACCTCATGTTAAAAATTTACACATATTCATAATGACCTATTTCATTAGCAAATGGTGATGGTTTTTCATTACTATAAGATTGAAATAGCATGCAACCAAATATAATAGCTGAAATATAATACGTGAAATTACCTTTATGATTTTTGTAATCTCCTGTAAATTTATAAATTTTACAAACATATTTTAATGTATAGTTATTTATATTGAAATATAATTTAGTATTGAAATGATTCATTTCTTTAAAGGTTGACTATTTGAAAGTCAAAGGAATTATTTTAATGATTTAAAAGAAATTAAAATATTTTATTTAGGCATGCTTTGAAAAACATTTGAAATACTTTTTGCACCTGGAAAAGGAGTCTAAATGGGCTTGAGGAACCCAAACATTAATTAGATTAGGAAAAGAACTTCGTCCTAATTGGGTATGGAGACTCAAATTAAACACTAATTTCATTTATCATTAAGCTCTATTTGAGCCCAATCACCTTTTAATTAGAGGTGATCATGGGCCGGGCCGGGTTCGGGACGGGCCGCGGCCAAAAAAATTCGCCCATTGGCCGGGCCGGGCCTAAATTCGGGCCGAATTTTTGTGTCCAAAGCCCGCTATTTCGGGCCGGGCTTAGCGGGCTTTTGCGGACCAAAACGGGCCGGGCCAAAAAATAGACTAAAAAGTCGTTTTTAGCTTGCCCAAAGCCCGCCCAAAAAAAAAACGACTGGGCCGGGCCCGCGCCCGCGCCCGCGGGCCGAAAAATTCTGCCCAAAACCCGGCCCAAAAACGGGCCGGGCCGGGCCAAAATGATCACCTCTACTTTTTATAAACCCACAAGGAAAATATATATAAACCCCATAAATCTCATATTTTCCCACACAATTATTTTCTCTCTACTCTTTCCTCCAAACCTTCGGCCCCCTTACTCTTTCTTCTTTCTCACGTTTTTCTTTCTTCTCCCTCACGTTTTTCTTTCTTCTCCCTCACGTTACTTCCCTCCTCCTCGACAACCGCCGCCTTCTCCCAGCCGGTTGCCGCCATCACCACCTACAGCTGACCGCCACTTCCCTCGTAGGTGTGTGTCCCTCACTTTCTTGGTTTGATCACTTTTCTTCCTCCTCAACTTTTTATTTAAAGTTTATGTTTAAAGGATTTGTTTTTAGGTTGATTATGTTTAAAAGTTTTAGTTTGATGATTTAAGTATGAATCTACAATTATATAATTTATGCATTGAAGAAATAAAAATTCAGATTTACTTATTATTTTTGAGTTGGATTTTTACTTATCAAAGCATGGATTTTTAGGATTTTTAAGGTCGAAAAATCATAGTAGACTATTATAGTTTATGGAATTGATTATTCCTATATGAATTTTAAATATATTTAAGTATATTTTAAAAGAGTTTTAATATGTTATATGTTGCTGGAAATTTTAGTAAAACACTTATTGTGGTTTTAAAGCATTAAAGTATTGATTTTAAGGGGTTTTTGTGACTAGTATAGTGCTACTATGCTAGGGGGCACTAAAAGTGAATGATTTATTGGTTAAGAAGATTTTAAACACTTTTTATGAGGGTTTGAAATATTTAAAGTTGCTGGAAATTTATAGATTATTGATTTGTGGATTTATATTGGTTATTTTAGGCGGATATTTCTCTTTAGGCGACTTTTAAGGTTGTGAAAGTGGCCACTTGTTTTGTCTACACAAGGTACATACATACCTCTGTGTTGATATGCTTAGTATCATGATTTCAAGGATGAGAACCATGTAGTATCATGTATAGGAAATATTTGGAGTTCATATATGATTTCTATCATATTGAATTTGCATGTTTTGTGTCGTTGTGTGAAACATGTTGATTATGAGATTATATTATGTTTGTATGGAAGATTGATGCAAGCATATAGTCGAGAACTTTATTTTATTAATTTACATGGGGATATTAATATGTATACATATTGGTATGGATCATGGTTGAATTATGTTGTTTCTTTTTTATTATTTCACTACTTTATGAGGATCGAAGACCTTATCTGGTAAGTTGATATTTTATACCTTTGAAAGGTAGTTTGGTTGTTGGTTAGGTTCAACAAATAAGGAAAATTGGATTAAGGGTTGAATTAATCTTGTGTTGTTAAATTGTGTGATCATTTATCTAATCTTAAGATAAAAATGAAAGTTGTGATTGTTTGATCATTGTATTATCTTTATTGCTTGTGGGTGATAGCAAGTAATAAATGGTAAATCATGTAAAGTGAAACAACAATAGTTTTAGGCATGTGCACGTCTGAAATGTTGGACTAATAGAGATTTGGAGTACATGGATAGCCCATGGCTTTCCTGGGATGGGATTGATCACCGTTTCCTTTTTTTTTTTTTTTTATAAGTTCCTTGATATCGTAGGTAATGGAAATACAGAGTCGCGCCCGTATTTCGTCTTCCAAAGGAAAGACTGATTTTTAGTCAGACAACTCGTTCCATATGCTATTCCATTTAAAGTAAATAAAATGTTGGTTGTGAAGTTTAGTTTAATTAGTTGAGTTATCCGCAAGTTATTATATTATTATTTATTTTTGCATAGTATATACTATATAGTAGTATCATGTTATGATTTTTTTTTTTTTTTGAGGGGATCATGTTATGATTATTTGTTATGTAGTACTCAGCCCGTTGATACGTGCTTTTGTTTGTGTATTTTGATCATGTCTATGCCTTGTTGATCATGTGATGATCCATTTTGGCGAACAGTCTCTAGGGATCAATAATGCATTGTCTGTCTACGGGTTTGAAGATGATGCATCATTGAATTCGGGATTGGAGAGATCGTGTAGCTTAATTATCATACTTTAAGTTTATATTTTCATAAGTTGATTTGGTTTTAAGTTAGACTTTGGGTACGTTCTCTTCAACTTATTGGCCATGAACTTATTGAACCTGAACTGAACTGAACTTATTGGAACTTATTAAACCTGATTGGACCTGATTCAACTTATTGGACTTGATTGAACCTGATTGGAACTTATTAGACCTAATTGAAATTTATTAACCGACCTGATTGAAACTTATTAGACCTATTGACCCTGATTGAAACTTATTAGACCTGGCTGAAACTTATTGACCTTATTAGACTTGATTGAAACTTATTTGACCTTATTAGACAAAAAAATTGACGAGTAATAATATAAATATTACCCCTAACATAAATACTACCCCTCAAAATTTGTTATGAAGTAATAATTACTCCCTCTGTTTCATTTTAATCTACACACTTACACTTTTTACGCATGCTAATGCAAAACTTTGAGGACATATATCTTTAGTTTTGTATTTGTAAAAATTATAAAAAGTACATATTAATGAAATACATGTTATGATGAATCTAACAAGATCCCACATGACTATATTTTCATCCCCGTATAAATCAGAAATGATGGTCAAAGTGAAATTTGTGAATAGTGTAAAATGTCAAAGTGTGTAGATTAAAATGAAACGGAGGGAGTATTAAAATTCGTCCTTTACAGAATTATTATTATTAATTATCTCTTATGATAAATAATTTAACAAAAACATGTTATCTCTAGTTATTTAAAGACGAATTATTGCAAAATATTGTAATTATAATGATTATTATTGTTAACCTTAATTGACCATGATTATAATATTTTTTTTAATAATAATATAATCAGCTAAAAATAATATGAATAATAAAATAATAGACAATAATACAAGTATAATACTATACATTGTGGTACTTTAATAAAAAATTATAATAATAACATAAGCAGCTAATAGTACTATGAATAATAAAATACTACTCAAATATTTAATAAAATAATAGGCAATAATACAAGTATAGTACTATATAATCATTGCGGTACTTTAATTAAAATTCTAATAATAACATAATCAGCTAATAGTGATATGAATAATAAAATAATGGATAATAATACAAATGTTTATTGAACATTGACTATTTGAACCTTATTGGATCTGATTAAAACTTATTGCACCTGATTAGAACTTATTGGACCTTATTAGACCTGATTGGAACTTATTGCACCTGATTGGAACTTATTGGACCTTATTAGACCTGATTGGAACTTATTGTCCTGATTGGACCTGATTGCAACTTATTTGAACTTATATGAACTTATTGGACTTGAAACTTAATTTTTTAAGTTGAAGAGAACACACCCTTTGTTGGTTTGACTTTGAAATTGACTTTGTAGTTGACTAAGTTTTATTTATAAAGTCTATTTGTTATGTTTTATGCTGCAAAATTCTGAATAAGCCGATACCTTATCACATGGACGATAATACTTTGATGATTCTCTAAGTTTTATATCAAAAAAACTATTTTGGAAAAATAGAGAATTGTGTAAGTGTTATAATTTATTTACGATGGGATCGGATAAATCGTAGAATTATAAAATTGTAAGATTCGAATCGGAATTTTGACAACAATGATAATAATAATAATAAAAATATAATAATAATAATATTAAACTGAACAGAAGTGAATTGAATTGAATTGAATTGAACTGAATTACATTGAACTCATAAGGTAAATGATATAAACAAAAGAACAGCTCAAAAAAAAACCCAATCATCAGGATTCAGGAGGGTCAAAGATTCACCTAATTTATTTTCCCTTCCAAAAACACCTCCCTCCCTGAGATCGAGAAATTCACCGGCGATGGATTCTCGGCGAAAAGATACGCCGGCGTCGGAGATGAGAGAGAAAGCTCCGGCGCCATCTCCGGTGGAAGAAGAAGACGAAGAAGAAGTGAGCGAAAGTGGAAGCGATTACACATCGGAAGACGAAGGTAAAGAAGATTACAGAAGAGGAGGTTATCATGCGGTACGAATTGGAGATTCCTTCAAAAATGGAACTTATGTTGTTCAAACTAAGCTTGGTTGGGGCCATTTCTCCACTGTTTGGCTCGCTTGGGATACCAAACACTCGGTATTTCTTTTCTCTCTCCTCCTAATTTTTTTTATATCGTCGATGTCGATGATTTTTGTTTTTGATTCAATACCTGTTGTTTTCTTTATCTGGATTCTCTTGTGTTTGATTGATTTTGACCTAAGTTTGGTTTTTGATTGATGTTGTTATTGATATATGTTTTTTATATTGGAAGGTTGCTTTACTTTTGTCGAATGAATTTTTGACGGTTTATTGGAGATGTTATTGAAATGAGCATGTTTTATGTGTTTTTTGGTTTGAAATCTTTGATTGTGTGGAAATTTATTAGGATTTTTGTGTTTTATGGAACTCTTTCAGTGAGGACGTTTGCTATTGTCAGCTAATTTTGATTAGTAATTAGTTTTCTTTTGTTTTTGTTTTTGTTTGTGGAAGCTTACGTTAGGCTTATCGAAGATGTTATTGGAGTGATTATGGTCGTGTGTGTTTTATTGTTCTGGAAAATTATTAGGACTTTTTGTATTTTATGGAACTCTTATAGTGAGAAGGTTCGCCTGTGTGAACTAATTTGATTAGTAAATTGTTTTTCTTTTGTTGATTTTGTATATGTGCACTGTGAACACTTTATATATATATACTTTGCTATTGTTCGACTTTTCCGTGTAAAACCTTATGTCCTCTCGTCATGTATTCATTGATTAGTTTATAAATGCATGTGGCTATGGAAGTATAGAGAAGCTGAGTGTGAAGAGGAGAGAGGAAAGGACTTTTTGAACTTTTATAAGATTTTTATTGGTCTACTTTGTTTGTTGAACCTTGCATCGT
The DNA here is from genome assembly GCF_026745355.1 of Beta vulgaris subsp. vulgaris. Lineage (NCBI taxonomy): Eukaryota > Viridiplantae > Streptophyta > Magnoliopsida > Caryophyllales > Amaranthaceae > Beta > Beta vulgaris. The sequence goes on from NC_079208.1 coordinate 7,104,688, forward strand.
ATTGATTCTCACTTATGTACAATCAGGTTTCTTTTGAAATGTTGGTAGTAAGTTTCTTGGGATGTTTGCTGTGTACTACTTTCTCTTCCTTCCATGGATAGGATTGTTATACGTCAGTTACATGGTAAAAGTTTGTTGAAAATGCTTGTAAGGAGGATCATTCATGCTTGTTATGTTGTTTGACTTATGAATTAGCGATATGTCGCACTGAAAGTGCAAAAGAGTGCGCAACATTACACTGAAGCAGCTATGGACGAGATAACAATATTGAAACAGATTGCTGATGGTGACCCAGATGATAAAAAGTGTGTTGTCAAGCTTCTGGATCATTTTAAACATTCTGGTCCTAATGGACAGCATGTGTGTATGGTGTTCGAGTATTTAGGGGACAATCTTCTAACATTAATAAAGTATTCAGACTATCGTGGGATGCCTCTGGCTAAGGTGAAGGAGATATGCTATCATATCCTGGTTGGCTTGGATTATTTGCATAAGCAGCTGTCTATCATTCACACTGATTTGAAGCCAGAAAACATTTTGCTATTGTCGGTTATAGACCAGTCTAAGGACCCAAGAAAATCTGGTGCTCCTCTTATTCTTCCCAATAGCAAGGACAAAACCATATATGAGTCTGGGAGCACAATAGATAGTAAAGGGTCCAATGGTGATTTGACAAAGAATCAGAAGAAAAAGATTCGTCGGAAGGCGAAACGTGCAGCTCAAGGGTGTGCAGGGAAGGAAGCTGCTGCTGATTCTGAGCAAGATCCTGAAGCATCAGGTGGAGTATAGTCTCATCATTATAAAATTTCAATTATGGATTGAGTGGGAGTCCAAATGAATGTTTCTAACATTGTGAATAGATCATCAGATGCTGACGGTGTGAAGGGGACAAGTGGAGGAAGTTCAGTCCATAAGAGAGGGAGTCGATCAACGAGGCGAAAACTTTTGGAGTCGGTGGACCTCAAATGCAAATTGGTTGACTTTGGAAATGCTTGCTGGACATACAAGCAGTTTACAAATGATATTCAAACTAGGCAGTATAGGTGTCCTGAAGTGATTCTTGGATCAAAATATTCTACCTATGCTGATATGTGGTCCTTCGCTTGCATTTGTTTTGAGCTTGCTACTGGTGATGTTCTGTTTGACCCTCATAGCGGTGACAATTATGACAGGGATGAGGTAACATGCCTTATCTAGTTCACATTATTGTGTTCTTGTTGCTTTTTATAGCTGCTGTAGTATTCTTTATGTTTTCCTTCAGTGAGCTAATTTTTGAGATATATACCTATTGGTCTTAGAGTTTTTAGGTTGATGTACTAGAACCATTATGCATTTTTCATGGATATTATCTCACTGGGTTTTTTTTTTCTTTTTTTAATTTTTTTTATGCTTAGTCTAAAGACCCTTTTTTTTTTTGGTTTAAAGCTCCTTGCTTTCCGTTGATTTCATTTATTATGTGCTTTTGGGTTAATGGCCCCTATTATGTTAAGGAGATGAAGACTTATTTATTCCTGCTTGTTTTGTCTTTGATTTGTTTTTCAAATTAGCCTTTAATTGTAATTGCTTAGAGTTCACTTAGTGGATTGTTAAGTCATAACTGTCTGCCCCAAGATTCTCCAAGGTGAATACAAAATTTAGAGGTTGTCAATATCTTAGGGCAATGAAAATATTATACGACAAGGAGTTGAATATTATGAAATTTCTTAGAGAAAGTGTATTAGCAGCAGTGACAGGGGTGGAAATCGAGGTGAGTACATTAGTTCCTTTTCCTTATATCAGATAGGACAACATCTTGGAAGCATTGTCAGGGAATCAATTTTACTTTCCACATCATCCAAGTCTTTTCTTTAGGTTTATACTTCCTGGTAGTGTGCCAAATTTCTTGTCAATTTGTTTTTCCTCATTGTTGTGTTTCATTTCATGTAGTTGAGGTGTACAGACTCTTGGACCTTTTTGGGCTATCATAGTGCTTAGTTTTAGGATTATCTTTTTTTTTTTTCTAAATTTAATGCATGAGGATATAGTATATCTTGAAATGTGGACTTCTTAGTTATACATACACTTCCTTTTGTAATCTACCTCTATCCGGGCAAGTATACTTGTTACATTTTCTGTTGACATTGTCTATAACAATGAAAGTGCTGGAAATCCTTATCACTGTGCTATGACGTGTCACAGTTCTTTGAATGACTACTACTAATCTACTAGTTATTTGACCACTTGAAGCAACAATTGCTTATTTCTATTGGATATCTGTCATTTCGATACTGTGAGGTTTTGTTGAACACTCCCCAAGCTCTATGTTCTTACTTCTTAGGGGGTGTTTGGTTGGAAGTGGGGAAAGGAATCAAGTAAGGGTTAGGAAAGGAACTCCGAAACCCCCAATTTACCCATGTGTTTGGTTAGACAAGAGAAAGGGTAACAAAAGTTGACCCTTTACCTCCCTCCCCTCTTACGCCGGCACCGGTGTCGCCGCGTCGACTGCGCAACCAGAGGCATATGGGGTGGGGTTTTCGGCGGGAAGGGTGGTGTTTCCGAGGGTTGGGCTAGGGTTTTCGGCGGGTGGGTGGTGTTTTCGAGGGCTGGGGTTTTCGGCGGGTGGGTGGTGTTTTCGAGGGTGGGCTGGGGTTTTCGGCGGGTGGGGTAGTGTTTCGGCAGGTGGAGTGGGGTTTTCGGCGGGTTGCAAGGGGTTGGTGACTCAGGTGGAGGGTGGTGGTGGCGGCTCAGATGGTTATGGTGGTCGCTTGAGTGTGGTCAGTGGGTCAGCCTGGTGGTGGTGGTGGTACTGGGGTGGTGGTCAGTTGTGTTATGTTGTAGAGGGATTTGGGGGTATCCAAAACCTTAGGGGGGGGGGAGGGTGATGGATCTAAGGGTAAGGGGGGTTAATTCTAAACTGAAAGATGGGTAAAGGGAAAGGAAAAAATCGTCAACCAAACATCAAGTAAGCGAAACATAAATTTGGAAAGCCTTTCCCTTTCTTCACACCACTCAACCAAACGCCCCCTTAGTTCCTCTGGTTTCCTGTCTCCATTTGATCTGATTTGTTCCTGGTTTCTTGGCTTCTATCTATTGTCCTCAATGCTTGAATTTGTTGCCTGTTACTCTGTGCTTCTGATTTCTGGTCATTTTCTCTGTGTTTCCTCTCTTTGTCACAAGTTATGTTCCTCAACACTCTTCACTTTTCTAAACAAGCTTTGGATATGTCTGTAACTTCCAATTTGATATCTTAAAATAAATTATGAATATTGTTAAAACTAGGAGATTATTGAGAGCTTTAATGATGGGTTTCTTAAGTTATAGTGTCATTATGGTGGAAAAAGGGACTTGTGGAGATGCTTGAAGTTGGCTTTGTGTTCAATGTGTGCTCCTGAATCCTGATTCCCACTAAAAGCAACTGCCTTTATTCTTGCTTTTCTTTCCTTTTTCTGGTGAGGTAGTTGGGATGTTAATGGCTTCATATAACATCATTAGAAGATATAAAAGAAGACGTCTGTTAGTAAGACAAGGAGTTAGAGATCCATGATTCAGGACTGTTCTTCCCGCTAGTTAAACCTCTGATGTAGAGCACCTTTTCCAGAAATTACTGCTTATTCACCTTACAACACACACTTTGTATGCCATTTCTGAAACAAATCCTACCTTATGTTGTACTCCCTCCATCCCATATCAATTTTAAGCACCCTTGTTCACAAAGTTTTAGGAAGTAGATAAGTGGAACAATAGTTTTATTATTTCAGTAAAAGTTGATTTTATAGAAGATAGTGGGTATTTTTATATTATATGTGAATTACTAAGGTCCCGTAGATGGGGGTGGGTTGCTGAAGTGGGAGTTTTTTTTATTGTTGTTTCATTACTTTGAATGAAGGTGTGGGGTAAAGTTGTAGAGTGAGAATGATAAAACAATGATGGGTTAATTCCTAAGCTAGAAGTGTCCCAACTAATATCGGACGGCCGATTATGGAAAGTTTTTGCAATTAATATGGGATGGAAGGAGTATATGCGATACTCTTGTCTACTTCTTAGTTCTTACACCAGATTAGCTAGTGAGGTAGGCTCCCTTACAATTTTTTGGCGGCTTGCCTTTGTAGGGGCAGTTATCAAGCTTGTAAAAAATGCATATAGTGATAGGGTAGAACTCTAGGTAGTCTAGGAGAAGGTAAGGGATGACAACGGATTTTAAAAAAATGGAGCCAGTGATCTATTATAGGGAAGGTTACGACTTAGGAAGTGCAAACTTTTGTTATTGTATAGTGTTTACTAAGAAAACTTTTGTTATTGTATAGTGTTTACTAAGAAAACTTTTGTTATTGTATAGTGTTTACTAAGACATTGGCTCTCGGCAGGAAATTAGTATTCTTGATAGAAGGGCAAGAAATTTGATGTCAGTGTTATTTATGAAAATTTTACATTTATACTTTAAGAGTATCTTTGTATTTTTTTTGAGTCTGTTTGTAAAGGCTCTAGTGACAAAAAGGTGATTGGGTCCTGGAGCCTAGGCACATAGCCCACGCTTCACTAAAGTGAGGTTCAGTTCTTAAAATTAAACGTTTTGTGTGCAAAAGAGGTTCTTTTGCATACATGAAATAGGATTATCGAAAATGGGCTGCCCAGGCCTATCAAAGCTATTGTGCAACAACATCTAGGCATGCTTTGTCAACTTGATTCCGAGGTTTATATCTTTTACACTGCTATTTAATGGTAGTATGGCACAGTGATTCTTATAATGTGGTTCTCACCTGGCATCTAGAATGATGACGAGGTTGCAACTAAGCCATATTCTGATGGTAATGTTGAATCTGACTCACTGCAAAGCTCTTTCAGTGATGGGGTAGAGTGATTTCTTTATAGAGAATTTCTGTGAAAATCTTCTAAAAGAGGTTATTGGGGTAATACAGAACTTTTATGGTTGCAGTATTCTATATATTCAGCCCTGCCTTTGGTTTCTACATGTTTGTAGGTTTTTCTTAAAATCCCTAAGATGGTGGTGAAATTAGTTAAAAGACTGTGATGTTTCTTTTTGTTTGGATTGGGTTCAATGCAAATCATGTTTTGTTAGTAGGGACGTGCTGAGTGGTAGTGTAGGACAACACAGATTTTGGGTATATAGTAATCACGGCTAGCAGGTTCTTGTTTCTACAGTTCCTGGTTCACTTTGCTGATTGTTTGTGCATAAATTCAGGAGATTTATCTACTTTTTTCCCAAAAGTTGTGATATTTGCAATGCAACCCTTTTCAATGTTGTGCATCGTATTTGAATGAACGATATCTGCAAATTTAGTACAAATTGCTGATTATGCACATCAATCAGCTTAAGAGAAAACATAGATAATTTATCCTAGATACAGGGGTGTTATTGAGGTAAGCTGAGCTTTTAAGTTTAACTTACCTTAAAACTCAATCTGAAAGTTGTATACAGATATGTACTCTGTTATTTCATAACATTTTTATAACCAAGTTTTTGTTATTTCGTTTGAGCTTCACATTCGTATTGTGCAAAACTTTACTATTATTCTAATTTTTAAGTTTGATGGCAAAGTTTCATTTTACTATCATGTAAAAACAAATTAGTTAATTAACATTATGAGCCTGTCAAAGGGCTGTACGAGACAATCTTACATGTGCTCTATCCATAAAAACCGAGCTGCGCTAGAGTAGCTTGAGAACTATCTAGTCTCATTAGCACCCCTACCCAGACATAATCGTTTATCTTGTTTCCTAGTGTTCATATTACATTATTACTTTATATGTAGTGATAGATGAACGCATTGTTTGTTGTAACTTCTAAGTACACCTTTGGTGCGCGGAAAGGGTGGGGAATTTCTGAAAAAACTATGTGGAGTTCAGTAATGTGTTGGTTTCTGTTTTATTCCAAATCCAAGATTTAAATGTCTACGAAGGGGGGACTTTTTTAGTGCTTCGGCTTGCTAATCTTTTTGCTTAAGGCATCTTACATAAAAATCTTTCTAATTGATGTTTTATTTAGAACCTTGCACTGCATTAATCAATCCATGATAGATTGGAGGTTCTCACGAATTGTTGCGCAATATGCACACTATTGGCCTATTTGGTAGCAGACAATACATGATAATGGTAATGAGTTTATTTGTAATTTTGTAATGAAAGTGCCATGCTAATTCTTCTCGTTGTATGGGATTACCCTTTACTACCATTGACCATGGACAGAAATGTGATTTTGTCCACAAACTTCCTTATAAATTTATCACCATTACCACCATTTACTACTACCTACATAGGGGGCCAGGGGCTGTATGTGTATGAGAAATGATTGAACTATGCTGCCTCTTTGCAAATTAGTTTAGGAGTAGATTGAGGGAGGATTCTCCGAATTGCAGGTCGAGCATTTTGTAGCATCTTAAGACTTAAAGTATGCTGGTATAAGGAGACAGAGAGGAAGCGTGGATTCCCTGAAAAAGATCCTTTTCAAGATATTAATGATTAAATCTTTCAATCTAGAATTTGTCTTCTGATTTGTAAGCATCTCATTTAGGGTGTGGGGGGAGGTAAACCCTTTGGGCTTCGGCTAGAATCAATCCCTTATATCAAGAAAGATTGAGGGAGGATTCTCCGAATTGCAGGTCGAGCATTTTGTAGCATCTTAAGACTTAAAGTATGCTGGTATAAGGAGACAGAGAGGAAGCGTGGATTCCCTGAAAAAGATCCTTTTCAAGATATTAATGATTAAATCTTTCAATCTAGAATTTGTCTTCTGATTTGTAAGCATCTCACTTAGGGTGTGGGGGGAGGTAAACCCTTTGGGCTTCGGCTAGAATCAATCCCTTATATCAAGAAAGGACTGTCACCATTCCACTCGTGATTCTTGCTTAGAAGTTTTTTGAAGAGGGTGTTTTATGTGATTTTTTCCTACCCTTGTTATTAGTCCTAAGATATACTTCCTCACTTAGATTTACTGTAGCTTTGACATTACTATTGTGCTGTACTTGTTTGTGATGATTTGAGAGTAACATTAACAAACTATTAGTTGACTGAATTTCTGAGCAGTCCTGTCTCAATTTTTCTAGTTGTTTGATGATTGTCTGGCCAAGATTGTGGTAAACAACTTCTACGTATGTAAAACACTTGTTTCAGCCCACTACTTTCAGTTTCTTCAGTTATACATTCGACACATTACACTTGGATGAAAACATTGCCTTGATTAAAGAAACATTCAAACTAATTATTTTATCAAGGAAAAATATAGCCCCAAACTACCATTGTCTCTCTCCACTTCTCCTACAGTCGCATTTTCTCTTTCATGTTAGTGAAGAATATCCAAAGAACCAGAAATCAGACTGTTAGTCATAAAAAATCCCTCAAATTTCAGCTTTGGGTTTATAGAAACAAATCCGAAAATTTACCCAGAAAAAGTAAAAGCAAATCTAAAAGAAATAATGAAATGTAAGGCGACAAATTGGATTTTTCTTGAATGAGAAGGGAGAGCACAATGAAAGACAGTGGACATAGAAGAGAAGAAGAAAGATGTAGAAGGGTGAAGACGTGAAGTAAATTATGGGGGAGAATTGATGGGAGATGGAAACTCCGTGGCTGGAAGGTGAGGAGAAACAGGGTTGTGGGTTTTTTAGATGTAATAGGGCAAGCAAGAATTGTGTTAACAAAGAAGGTCATCAATTGAGCAAAAGTGCCTCCTAAGAAACTTTGAGAAGCTCCAACATAAAGGTTCTATTTTTTGCCCCTCAGGCTATTTCGAGTTTCTCGAGAAAAGGAAACTGTATTTTGAGTTTCTCGAAAAGAGGAAACTACTCCATATAGATGAGGAATAAAAAGCTTGTCAAAATGGGAATTTTAAGTTATGTGATGGATTTTGTGAACCGGTAGCAAAAGATCTACCTTTTGGACATTTTAAGGTTGTTTTTAAGAACTTTTATTTACGGAAGGTATTTTTTTTCATGCATTAAAAAAGTTGCTGAAATCAATTTTTCATGTTCCTTATCTACTTTCTAGGCTCATAAGCACAATAATCCTTAATTACAATCTAAGATCTATAATAAGCAGTCGATTCTGAAGAATTTTCGCTTAGTTTTTTATCGATTGGCTTGTTAGCATTCTTGGAGCGATTTCTGTGGTCAAACATTTTGGGGTCTGGTTAAATGACCTAATGGGCCCAGCCTCCTCCCTGATCGACTTAGTCCAGCCTTTGCAAGCTAGATTTCTATTTTAATTCTTAGTGGGGGGAGGAGATAAGGGAAAACCAACCCCCAAGAACTTTTAGATGGCACATCTGGATTTGTAATCACAAAGTTGAAATCCCACCATCTCACCCAAGCAAGCTTGGCTATGTTGGACATTTTAAGAGTAATTTTTATCTTCAAAAAAAGAGAAACTTGGGCCACCTGCCAAAATTATTTTGTCAAGCCCAAATCCCTGCATGGGAGAAGTGTCGCAAATTCCTCCTGTTCGACAATCCTGTTGCTGTTTATTATTGCTTAGTCTCTAACCCCTCCTTTGCACCTGATTTCTTGTACTGAGTCCCCTTCTAAGGTGTGTAATGCCATATGATTCATCCCCCTCCACCCCAGATAAGTCACCAGAACACCCTTGTACAAGTATCACTGTGCTGTGTTCATCTCAAACATTTGATGGATGATGAGATATGCAGGTTTTTTAGAGAGTTATGAGCTTCTTTCGTTTGGACATTCTCTGAGCAAGGCAACAGACTATCTATTTAGTCCTTTTAGTAGCAACAATATAGTCCTTTTGATAGCAACTAATATCGCCAGTTATTGGGGGGGGGGGGGGTGAAGAAAAGTGAGGTATTATTAATATAAAGCCTACACGCATTGGAAGAATCGGGGGAGTACTGAGTGTGCTCATAGATTGCAAATTTTATTATTACAGAGCTTTTTCAGGTCAATTTTTTTCGTCAAGAATGTGCTAACAGTTTCAGTCCATGGTATAGGTGTGTAGTAATTCTACAAACTGCAGTTTTTTTTTTTTTTTTTAATGATGGCTTTGCGATTTTTACTTGTATATGTGATGAAAATTGTTATTACATCCATCATCTTTACCCTTAAGTCTTCTAATGACTAGAAAAAACTTGTATTGGGAACAGGATCACTTAGCCTTAATGATGGAGCTCTTGGGAATGATGCCGCGCAAGGTAAGAAGATTTATTAGCTATTGTTACACAAATGTTCGTGTACTTATACAAGGCATTTGCTTCTAAGCTGTAAATTATCATCAATTATTTCCAGATTGCGTTGGGGGGACGTTATTCCCGGGACTTCTTCAACAGATATGGAGACTTAAGACACATTCGTCGACTTCGTTTCTGGCCATTAAACAAGGTTCTTGTGGAGAAGTACGAGTTCAATGAACAAGATGCAAGTGAAATAGCGGAGTTTCTAATTCCTATTCTTGATTTTGTCCCTGACAAGCGTCCCACTGCTGGTCAATGCCTTTCTCATCCATGGATTGCTGGTGGTCCTCGTTCTCTAGAGCCGTCTACACCTGAAAGTCAACCGGTGGACGCTATTGCTTCTGATAAACAGAAGAAAGAAAAGGATGAAAGAGAAGCGATGGAGAAAGGCATGGGGAGTATTGCTATCAGTAACGACTCAAAGACGAGCAAACAGACTCTATCTTCCCCTAAACCTTCAAAAGCAGCTATAATTGGCTCATCCAGGTAGGAAGCTACACTGTGTTGGAGCAAAATTTTCTTCCAAATCTAACCCTTAACTTTCTTCTTAACATGTTGCATGTACTCCACAAAATTTTGTCTGTTGTTCAAACTGATGTTCGATGAATGGTGTGGGATTGGATGCATTCTTTTACTGTGCAGGCAAAACCTTGACCGGAGCTGTAGCTCCAGAGGAAAGGTCCTCGAACGATTCTGAACTTACATGGAAATATTAATACAATTGACGGGGTCTGTGTTGTACGATCAAGTCTAACCTGTTCTACTGCTTTCTTGTTGATACCTGTCTATTATGAAAATATTCAATGTACTATACTGCAACTTTTTATTGATTTATTAATGACAGTGATCTTAAATTTTGTCTCCAATTGCTTTGCTTTGACGGGGAATGTTCTGGCTTAAGAGTACTCAGCATCGCTGTAGAGTACATTGTTTTTTTTTTTTTGGACATCAGAAGATCGTGCATTAATTAACTTCTAACCCTTCCTTATAGTTTCCATCTCTTGATTGGGGTGTAAGATTTGATCGGGTGATAGTTGTCTAGTAATCAATGTAACCCTTTTTCTTCTGGCCAAATGTTGATTTGTTTAGCAATACCGCACCAGGCATTCTAGTACAGTAGTACTCTGCAGTTTGAAACAAAAACAATAATTGTACACACACAGAATACAATCACTATGTACAGGATTTTAGAATTCGACTAGTTGTTTAACAGTTTGGCATCTAATAGACAATAAAATGTCAGTAGTGCTCTTAACCTTAGAGTATGTTGAGTTAGTAATTAGGATATATTGGTTATTTCGTCTCGAAGTCTAACACTCTAACTACAGACTATAGTTTGAGAGCTTGGCTAATTGTAAAACATTTAGGCAACTAAGAAGAAATTTTAAAAAAAGGAAGGCAGTTCACTTAAACCAAGTCTAACTATATTAACTAGCTGCAGAAGTACATATGACACTGCCTTTGTAAGATGAGAAAATCTATGGGAATCTCAATGTACAGGAAAACATCAGTCATTTAGATTGATAAATGAGACTTGTACTACAATATTCCGAGACACGGAAGTGATATTATTGAGCTCTCACTTGATTCTCCGAGTCTACAGTTTCTTGATTAGGCAAATAAACTTTTAGACAGTTTCAAGCTCGCTACTGCTGTCTACACCTGCTTGGCCCTCTCATGAACTCCAAATCAGAAGAAGTTTACTGATGTACCCATTGTTATTGTCTTTTGGGTGTTTGTAAATAATGCTTTCTGTCAGATGTTCTTGGGAAAATTGATAGTTCATTGCTTAGATTTAGATATCAAGATTCAAGACTGGTGGCCTCTTTGTTCTTTTATTATTCCATGACAGTAATTATTGAGGCAATATCTTTTCAATGAAAGCACAAAGACAACAGCTGACTTGAAAAGTCCCTCTCTAGGGACAAACACTTAATATTTCAGGTAATGATTAAGATGTTATAACTAATTGGGCTGATTGATAAGTGATTGCGATTTTAACATAATAGTTACTAAATGTTTTGAGAATTTGTGTAAAAGGAAAGTTTTCACTAATAATAATTTGAGGGCACAAACAATAATAATTTGTACAATAACACATAGACATAAATTTCAATGCAAATTTAACTTCTCTTTTACTGATGTATTTTCTTTTATTCGGTTTCATACCATGGCGAAACCTCAAACATGATTTTGCATTAATGTCAAACATTTTTATAAGGGAGATATACTATACTAGTATAGAAAAAATGGAATTGATATTCAATTTGTAACCTAAGCTAAAATAATGTGTACTCGCACAAAGAAACATACAAAATTGAGACCAACATATCTCAAACATTACAAAAGTCAAATGATTAAGAGATTATATATGGTTAAATTCTACACAATTTTATGGATATATTAACCCCAAACCCATGAAAAGCCATACAGAAATTGAAAATGAAAAACTTGGGTTTAAAGATAGCCGAGCGAGAATATATGTATCTTAGACTAATCACATATAATTAAATGTACTTGTCACTTTCTGACAGTATCTAGCGTACCAATAAAACATCAAACATATCCAGTGAAACTAACATTACTTGAACTGTAAGTCACAGTCAAAAGTCTTTGAGGTTAAACCAGAGCGTTTGCACAATATCAAAGTATAAAATTGATACGATTAAAAGAACTACATGCAGAATTTGTTCTCCATTGAACAAAGAGAACGATTTGGTGTGAGGCCCACATAAGTGAACGTACCAAATTATCTTCTTCTCGTCTATTTATAAAATGTTGGCAATACTGGTTGAAATGGAGCTGAAATTGATTAGGTAGCAGGTGAAACTATTAAGGTGCTGAAATTGATAAGCTAGCTGATTGCATAACCTGTTTGGTAAAATTATTTATGACTGTAGTCGAAATATCTTTTTAGGCTTAAAAAGATAAAAAGAAAATATCTTTTTAGGCTTAAAAAAAAAAATTCGGCACCTTATCTCAAACGCTATATCTACTCCGACCCAATTTCAGTCAAATTTTGGACTGAAATGCTTCCCCAAACAGACCAAGACCGTTCTCAAAAGCTCGCGCAAAGGTAGACTTATTCTTATCAGTTAATCCTATTTTATATTAGTGGCATTTTTCACCCAAAAAAAAAATTAGTGGCATTTTAATTGCTAAATACCCGTTTGATCTACTGATTTCGGAGATGAAACACCAGTAAGTTCGTGTTTCAACTTTCAACAATCAGCATAATTCTGTGTAGTCGATGGAAACAGGGTCGATAGTGGTAACAAAAGTGGGCGACAAATCAAGTGTCACCCGTTGTTTCTCCAAGTACCCCCTCAAATTTATTGTACCTAATAAGGTTCTTCTTTCTTTCTTTTTCACATCTTACACTTAATTCTTATATACTTCACTTAAATTGGGTTTGATGATCTTTTTATCAACTGGGAATTTGTTTTTCTTAGGCGGGTCAACGAGACATTGATTGTGTGTGGATTTACTCACTGACTTATGGAGGAGGAATTGTTTCTGTAAAGTTTCACTCTTTTTTTCTTTCTTTTGTCTTTAATTAACCATTTTTTGGCCTCTAAGTTGTGCTAAATTTTGGGCACAGGGTGACTCTGTAAGATGTAATTTTACCATTGAAGATGGGTGCACTGCAGTGTTGACTACACAAGCTTCAACTAAGGTACTTTCTGAGTTTCTTCATCTTGGTTCTGCAGTATGAAGTATTGTTTCATGTATTTACGGCTGTTGAAATACGCCTTGAATTATCTGTCTGTTATTTTAATCCATATGAGCCACGACGGCAATACAAAGAAGCCAAGAAGGGGAGGGGAGGGGAGGGGAGATTCGAACTTGTGACTATCATTCAGAGGTCCTCAATCTTAACCACTGGGCCAAGACATCCTTAGTTTGAATTATGTGTAGCTAACACCTAACACATTATCAGTGAACTACATTAATTCTTGTGTCGAGTGTTCTTTATTTTTTCGTTGCTTTATTGCATAATGAGTTTATGAGTATTCGTAGAGAAGTCATGAGCTTTGCCTAGTTCATAACTTAAATAACTGAAGTATATTTGATTAAAAATTACTATATTGAACTGGAAATTGCATTGTCTTATCATAGCCAATATTGTTAATAATTGGTGGTTCTATGTTGGTTTTCTTATGCTTTTTTAGTATTTATTATACTACATTTGTAATTCAATAAACTACTTTTTCTTGCTGAATATAAGAACTGGGAGTCAATGTCCACTTGTGAAAATCCTTTGGCGAATTTGTGTTTTTTACAGTGGTAATGGATGGTAATGAAAGGTTTTGAAGAAAGAGAGGTATTTGGGGATGCATAAGTGTTGACTATGGATATTAACATGGAATGGGCATTTAAGATTGTCATGGGTGGTAATGAACAGTGATGAATGATAAATTTTGTCTGGACAAACATTTCTAGACATTGACATTTGAATTTTATTTAAAATCTGCCAACTTCATGGGTTGATTGATTCTGATTTCTGGGCATATGAGGATGGAAATGGGAACTGAAGGTTGGCCCTGTGTTTGGAAGAAAATATGCTAAAATGAAATTTATTTTCTACAGAAGTATATATTAATGAAAACGGGATCTCAACTTATACTTTTCTTTGTTTGAAGGTATACAAATCTGTGGGATCAAAGGGCTCTGAACAAATTATGGAGGTAAAGTCTTTTTCCCATTTGAGTAATTAGTAGTAATAATTATGAGAGTTTTTTGCGGGGATATACCAGGGTAATAGGGCATTTTGTGGGAATATACATCACTTAAAAAATTTTGTGGGGATATACTAACACAAATCTATGTTTTGTTAAAAGGTACCAAAAACACTATTTTCGGCAAAAAAATCAAATTTTCGACCTTTGGCTTGGTAGGAACTCGTGAGTGAGCCACAAAATGGCAGTGAGGAAGTTGGAGGAAAATGAATTTGAAAGAAGCAATTGAATATCACACACTATACAAAGAGTAATTAAGCAAGTCGAAAGCTGTAAATTTGACTTTCTCACCGAAAATAGTGTTTTTGGTACCTTTTAACAAAACTTAAATTTAGGTTGGTATATCCCCACAAAAAAATTTAGTGAGGTATATCCCTACAAAATGCCCTATTACCCTGGTATATCCCCGCAAAAAACTCTTATGAGATGATTATACATCCGAGCATATATTTTCTTATTAGTTTTATAATTTTAGCTTAGAGAATTTGCAAGTGAACAACATTAAGCAGAGCTTTATATATCAGTCCCGTCCTAAAAAAAAACTCAAATTTAACCTTTTTTTAAGTAAATATTTACAAGGTGACGAGAAGTATTGTGACACCATTTGCGAGACTTTTTGAGATTTATTGGTGGTTGCAAATGCAATTGGAGTTGGAAGTTGAAGCTACATATTAGGCTACAAATAAACATTTAGGTTACTAAAACAAGTGTATAAATCTCTTCTCTTATGGGGCCTTTCCACCTTTAATCGTTCATGAGTGCCTGTCTACTAGTATTTTCACTTGAATCTAGCTTCCACCAAATTTGTCTTTCATGATTATAAGCTTTAAAGAAAGTGGATCATTGAAGAATTATAGATACTTGACTTGTTGCGTAGCAAGTTTATGAAGATTTTTGTTGATGTTTTCTAGCATCAATAACTAGTAAAGAGCAAAAGGACTTATTTGTTAATGTAGCCTCATTCCTGAAATTCAAATATTTTTATAGTTATTGATTGGGAGCCCATCCATCACATTTCTATAAGAAGCTTCATGATCTGCGGTTGCCATAAAGAGTTTGACAATGCTTCATAGCTCTACAATAGCCCTTGCTAGCCAGTCAAGCTTTCTGCTTATGTGTTTGGATAAATGTTGAGTTTATGATAATTTTAACCACAAGCTTGTGTGCGCTGGATAGCTTCAAAGGGTTGCCCAAACTGTTATTATTTACGATGTATGTAGAAAAAGGGGTATAGATGTAGATGAAGATATTCTGACTAGATGCTGTGATCCTTGACTCTTTTACATACGGTGCATGCACCCATGGTATCATCCATAACCTACCCTTCCTCAATGTGAGGGTCTATAGTAGAATTATGGCAGCTATATCAACGGGTCAGTTAGATTCCATCGCTCTCTGTTTTTGGTAGACATTAGTTTTCCCCATTCCTCCGGAGCTTTCTCTGAATTCCCCACTGATCCACGATGTACATATACCTTTCAGTCCTATCAAAATTCTCTTAGTAAAGGACTTGATATTTGTGTTATGAATAAACAAATTTTACAACTTGATCATGTGATACTGACATCCACCTTCATTTCTCTTTTACAACGCAGTAATGCTTCCTTTCTATGTTGATCATAATTGCAAAAGAAATGCCACTCAGTACCAAACTTAACTTTCTCATCATTCTCTTATGTTTAGCCTCCTTGACCCTAGTTTATAATAAGGGTAACAAAAGTGCTTTGTTCTGCTTTCTTGAACTGTATTTTTTCCTCATACCTATTAGTTTACTCAGATTCCAGGTTACTATGCAAATTATGTAAAGTAGGCTGGGGTAGATCCAATTCCTTCGGGCCTGTCCCACATCACCAATAAGAACTTACTAGATGGCTTCTCCATTAATTTAAAGGACAACATACAGATTACTGATCCAACACAACACTCCAATTTTCATTCAACTAGTCTGAGTTTGACCTCCCTTTTTATCCTTAGCTGTCTGGCTTGTTGCAATTGCTATATATGGCTGCTCAGGCTCAGATATGCAAGGGTATTGAAACAACTTGTGCATAATTATGCTGCACCATCTGTATATGACTGTTTCGTATTCAGACCACTAATTGCTACCTTATTTAATTTCTTCCTATTTAAGCATCTTTACATTAAGATTCAAAACAATTGCAATATCATACATGAACTGTGGTATGTAAACTTCAAGAAGCACTCTGCCCACTTCTCTTAAATGTGTAAATTCCCTGTAGCATCTACCCAGAGTATCAATGTCATTATTCATAAGAAAATAACTAATATGATAATCATAAGAATGATTTTTAAATTGTTTAAAATTTTGGGGCGTGAGCCATGAGGATTAGGAGCAATACTCAATTTTCTACTAATAACAATAGCAAATTTATTGTGCAGTAGGCTCGAGTTGGAAGTGAAGCGCTGTTGGCTGTCATTCCAGATCCAGTGACATGTTTTGCCACCGCAAGGTATACTCAAAAGCAAGTATTCAGGGTGCTATCAGACTCAAACTTGTTGGTAGTGGATTGGTTTACAAGTGGACGCTATGAAAGTGGAGAAAGATGGGATTTTGCAATGTACAAGAGTACCAACAATATTTTCGATGAAGATGGGCAGCCTTTGTTTCTTGATACGGTTTGCCCTTTTCTGTTTATGAGAAATTGCTATTTCTTGATGCAGTGATGCCCCTCATCTGGAATCCTTTGTGATCTTTTCGTCTGGTGTCTTTTTCTGGGGTTGGTTTTTCCGGGAGCCATGTGTACATATATACTGTGCTTGACATAGTAATACAGTAGTGGACTAGTGGTATGTCAATAATCTCTACTGTGTTTACAGTATTCTTCATGTGTTAGCCAAGCTATCCCAATATAGTAAAAATGATTGGTCAGTACAGATTAATATTTAGAAACAATTGGCAGCTACTTTTTTATTTGAGGGTGGAAAAGTGATATGATCACCCAAGTCCTAACTTAGTAACTAATCAATTAATGTGCATGTTTAGATCTTTCATTGTAGTTAAATTATGAAGACTTCTTCCAGGCACTTAGTTGAATAACTATTTTTCTACTTTATATGTTCTACTGAAAACATTCACTTTTCAGGCTTGTCTCATTAGCATCATTGTTCTGTTCCAAATGCATGTGGTAGTCCTTTGTTGTTTCCTGTTATTAATAGTGGACAAATTGAAATTATTATTCTGTATGTGCTATTCCTTTCCTTGTTGAAGAGCTGAATTGAGATTAAAGGTATTCATTCTTTTATATGTTATGAGATGATGACACACAAAATTCTTTTTCTCCAATATTCTTCTATTATTCTAGTAGAAATCTAATCAACCTCTTTGAGCATAAACTATTGGTTACTTTAGAAACATCTTTCTACGTTGATCTGTAATTCTATTGAACCCTGCTGTAATTTTGTAGTTTGGTTTTAGCGGCAATTTTACACTCCCTCCATCCCTTTATAGTTTTTGCACTTCCTTAATATGGATGTCCCAACTTTTTTTCCACATTCAATATAAACACGGATTTTAACTGTCACATATCATGCCTCATCCCACAGATATTTTAGCCTTATATCTATGTTAAACCCTATTGTGTGAAGAAACTAAGGGACATAGAGAATAATATAATCTATTACTAGTCTTTGAACACTTGAACCTTTTTCTAAATACTTCTTTATGAATACTACTTGTTAGTTTTCAGCAAGATGCCATACATGCAGGTAACGTCATGCTGCACTAGACATTTTAGCTTATGCTTTTTCTTACCTGGAATGTATCTTCCTGCTGCAGATACTGTTGGAGCAAGGAGCCATTAGCAGCATCTCTGAGTGCATGCAGGATTACCAAGTTACAGGAATAATTATAGTATTGGGGTATGTTAATCTCTTTATGTTGGATGTTGGAGATTAATTTATTGTTCCACCATAGTGCCATAATCCATTTATTTTCTTTCTTGAAAAATTGGGAGTTAGAATGAGGTATAAGGAAAAAAATTCTGCTACCATTTTAGTGGAATGGCTTACCCATGCCAAAGTACTTACTTTTATACAAATCACAGTGTTTATCTCAATCAAACATCCAGCAGGTTCACCTAAAACCATTTAGAAATGCATGTAAAGCAAATCGAAATGCAGTGTTCTGGACTTTTGGATATTGAAAACTGCAAAAGAAGATTTCAGAACAAAAATGTAAGAGTAATCCTTACTGAGTAAAACCTGGAAAAGTGTTGTTTATGTCTCCATTTCTCTCCATGCTTTAAACATGATAGTGCTAGCCCCTCTCTCTCTCTCAATCAGACATGGGTAGCAAACTCTTGCATTAGGAGTTCACCAGACACCAGCCACCTGAATCTAGTTTATTGATGCACTCTCAGCATGAAGATCCTTGTGAGGACACCAACCCTAATATGGATTGCAATCTAAACTCACCGCTTTAGTTTATGGCCATTGGTAATCAAGCTCTTTCCTGAAATGACCAAACCGAATAGATGTGGTGAAGCCGGACAGTTCCCCATAGTGAATACACCATTACAATAAATGCTTCTGATGATGTACCTGTGCTTCCGTAACCTTTGAATATGATGAGAGAAAAATATTAGCCACATATCTATGTCATCATTCCTAAAATTCCAACCTTCACCATGCTTAATTTTGTCTTGCCCTTTCCAACTGGGCTCGATGAACAAGGACAAGATGCTTTTCTGCTAAGATTCTGACGGTAGGGGAATAAAGCGAAATTTCATGTTGTCCTGTTCTCCACCTTTCTGGACCATTGAGTCTCTCTGGTTTACAACATGGGGGTTAAGAACAAGAATCAAGGTTTGTGGACAGGTCTTTTGTCTGCCTTGCTACCCTCCTCTCCATAGAACAGTACTATGTTTGCCTTCGTATTCCAGTAATGGTTTTTCAGGAGCAGAAGTGACATCTTGCTGATCTCATAGCAAAAGTTGCGGTTTTCATGGCATGACTTGACCTATGTGAAATTCATTTGTGATTTTTATCGTTTTCTAGGTCATGCTTGAAGTATACATTCCAATTTACTAGTTATTATCTTCTCTTTTTTTACGGATTCGAGATACTCTATCATTTGTATATTACTTAGATATGAGTGATAAATTTTCTTATATTGAACTTGAGTCATCAAATTATGCTCTTACTGGCAAATAACAAATGTAGAAGGGGTATCAATGAGCCTAACGTCTTGCGAACTTCTTAGGCTAGGCGCGGTCAATTCCCAGCTCAGGTGAGCTCGACTCTAAACTTGAATTAGCCAAGCCAAGTAAAGGAAAGCTCGGCTAGTACGTCGATAAGCGCATGAACATACTTGAACTTTTATTGGTGTTACTATAAATGACTTATGATTTACGATTCATAATGTAAACTAGCAAAATACTTATTATCTTCCTAAACATAGCAAAACGTTAGAAATAAATATCATAATTTCAAAGAAATATTTCATAGTTAGAGCTCATCAATCAGGCTCCAACTTGAGTTGAGTAACAAGCCAAACAAAGCCTTATATTTCTAAGCTCAATAAGGCTTGAGCTTGAGCAGCTGGAACTAAGTTTAAGTTGGTGCGAGCTGAGTCGAGATAGCCTAATCAAGGTGATGTATAGGTGTTGAGTCGAGATAGCCTAGGCTAGAGCTCAGCTTGGCTTCTGACACCCCCTAATGAAGGCAGTAATGTGATGCCTTATGTGGGAATCTGCTTGTGATTTTTTTTTTTTTTTTTTTTGCTAAGAAAGAATTATATACCCACCAAAATTGCAATTTACAACCTAGACTACCTAAGAAGGCCAAAGAAGCCAAACAAAGTCAGCAAACACCATTACACCAATACATCACCTTGACTTTACACTATCAAACCAATCACTATCTTTTCTAGTAATCTTCCTAGGCATAGCAGAACTAATGCACAGAACCAGCAAGCTCTTCATATGCTGCACTAACTTATCAGGGAGCCAAACAGTGATTCCAAATAGCTTCATTCCTTGGCCACCGCACAAAATAGGTCATAGCTACAGCTGCTGCAAGCACCTTCTGTAAGCAGGACTGCTTGACTATCTTAATGTTAATATAGGCCTGATATTGTTGACTGATCTAGTGGTTTCTTGGCTGTAGATCTAAGATGAAGCTATTACAGAACCAGATTCAAGAAAATGTGAAAAATATGATGTCTGGTTATTTTCAAGCTAAGTCCAATAGTTCAGGGTTCAGCATGAGAAGAAATTCTTACTCAACGAAACCGGATTTTATTGCATCTTGCAGCCCCTTTGGCCCCAAGGTATGATCTTATTGTTTGTTCAATTTTGACAATTATACTATTCCCCACATTATTACGTTTTTTTTTTCCTTATGTCTGCTCTGTTGTCAATATTGTCCAAATTGTTTTAAGTAATTAATTAGTTAACGACCTTAAGTTTAAATTTAAATAATTATTCTTTCACCAAATTGGGAGGATGATGATATACAAATATTGCATGTTCACTTCGACGAAGGATGTATGGTATGAATATATAGTGACCATTGCATGTGGATTCCATGCCATAATTGACAACAATGCAGTATAAGAAAGGAAAAGAGACTAGATTAGAGAATGAATCTTTTTCATCAATGATTTTCATATTACTCTCATCATGGTGTAAATCATAAGCATTATGTGTTGGCAGGGTGTTGGTCTTGTTATTCGTGTAGCTGCTTTAACAACCGAATCTGTATATCAATTCTTACGCCTTCAATTGGCCTGCTTAGAGCCACATCTTGGGGCCTTCCCATACACCTGATTGTTGAGGGGGCATAGGCGAAGATGGGTTTGTTCAGGCGATGAAATTGACATCATGTAACTGCTGCAGGCAAATTGATTTGTTATGAATCAAAGTGTATGCAATTACCACAAGTAGAGAGGAAGGAGAAGGTGAAGAAAAGTCTATATGAAAAGTCTATGCAGGAAAAGTCTATTAGCAACAAGGAGAAAGTGAAGCAATTAAATTATCTTTTGTTCTTACAAGATACTGTAAAGATTCAAGATTTGCAATGACCATATAATTATTTTTCAATATATGAGGATTTGCGTGGAGCGAAAATCACTAAATTAAGGAGAGTGCCACATAATTGATAGACTAATTTGACAATGCCTTTTATGTATACACTAGTTTTTTGTCCGAAGAATACCTGATTTAATTTTTTACTTTATGCTCGAGCATGCTCCAAGTCATTTTGGTGTTACATTTTAATAGCTCGAGACAACTAATGGCTTTTTTTAGTCAATATAATAATTATGATTAAGACTTGCTGAAATTTGATTTCAAGTTTGACTTACTGTGTATTTAAATGACTGTGATTTAGTTTTTTTTGAGTCAAATGAATTTGTATAGTGTATTTTGTTTTTTTATGAGGTAAGTTGAAGTTCTTTACAAGTAGGATGAAATTGAAGATCTCTTTTACAAGAGTGAGACCGCTGAGTGCATTAAGTGATGTTTGAAATCGAAGGTGAGATTAATATCATTAAATTATCACTTGTTGCTCGATTAGATAATCACGCTGCATATTGGTTATTGGAAAATGTGAAGTTTGATAAGAGGACTTAGCGGTCTACCTTGCATAACTGTCATTTTGTATAGAGGAGCAATTGGGATCTTATCACAATAATTGTTCTCAAAATGATTTGGTCTTTTTTGTAAAGTAGCAAGTCAAAATTAAATAATTACCCATGGTGCACTAGTAAAAAAAATATTTTATTGCTCTTATTACATTGTTGCAGTTTTATATAGACGAAAAAAAAAGGTGGGAGGACAAAAAGAACTTTTGAAATAACTAGTTGTTGCTCCGCGCGCCTTCGCGCACGGCGCCCCAAAA